>NC_064614.1:492296835-492599865 GCF_023898315.1 Schistocerca nitens | reverse complement strand
AAGGTTTTTCTTGCTTTGAGCTTCATTAAAGAAAACATTATCAGCTAGAGCCCTACTGTTTTTATCCCCCAGTGTTTGGAAGTTAATTACCCTCATCAAATTCTACGATCCCAAATAAGGTTTCCAGAGAACTTTTCCTGCAAGAAACATTCAGAAAATCTACATTGAAATAACTGTGGACTATTAACAACTTGTTGCTGTCTGACGGATAACATAATCCTCTCAAGAGTTCAGAATTTTCCAGTGGGTATCTGTTTACAGTAACAATTAAATGTTATCTATCTGTCAGAATTAATTCACAAGCACACACTCTTATCTACTGGTCCCCACAAAATCTACTTGGTTCAGTTGTTTTGAACATGGATTCTATTTTAATAGAATAACAACTCCTCCTGAATCCTCACTCTAAATTAAAAAAGGTAAAACTATGATGCTGGTTACCACATGGACCTTGCTTTTTATGGCAGTGGCCCTTTATTTATTTATTTACACATCTAGTTCTGTAAGACCAAATTGAGGAGCAAACACCAAGGTCGTGGAATGTGTCAGTACATGAAATTACAACATAACAATAATAACAGAAAAAAATAAAATGTTTTTGAACCCAAAAAAGTTAAGCCATAAGTTGAAGTAAATGCAGTCAACTATATAACATAGGAATCAGCTTAATTTTTCAAGGAACTCCTCGACAGAATAGAAGGAGTGACCCATGAGGAAACACTTCAGTTTTGATTTGAAAGCACATGGATTTCTGCTAAGATTTTTGAATCTTGTGGTCAGAATACCCAGACTTGTGAACAGGGGTCAACAAGAGGTTAATGAACTTACACCACTTATTGCCTGAACTGTCCGTTTCTGAGCCAAAAAGATCCTTTGAGAAGAGTTACCCCAAAACGTAATACCATATGACATAAGCAATGAAAATAAGAAAGTAGACTACTTTTCGTGTTGAGCACTCACTTACTTCAGACACCATTTGAATAGTAAAAATGGCAGCATTAAGCATTTGAACAAGATCCTGAACGTGGCCTTTCCATGACAGTTTACTATCTATTGAACACCTATAAATTTCAACTGTTCAGTTTCACTAATCATATTCCCATTCTGTGAAATTAAAACGTTGGGTTTTGTTCTGTGCTAGAAACTGTAAAACCCGAACACTGATCCCTGGGGCACCCCACATTTGACCGTGCCCCAGTCAGACCCCACATCACAGCCATTCTCAACACAGAGTAATGACCTTTTGCTATCTGTGTTAAAGTAAGAGGTGAACCAATTGTGAGCTGCTACTCGTATTCCATAATGGTCCAACTTCAGGAGCAATATTTTGTGATCAACACAATTAAAACACCTTAGTTAAATCAAAAAATATGCCTAGCTTTCTAAACCCTTTGTTCAATCCATTCAGTACCCTATGTACTTTAAGCAGGAAAGTTGATTAGCCACGCACTGATATTGTTTCCAGAACAAATTTTCATTCTGAATAGAATGTGCACCAATTTGAAACTCTCTGGCAGATTAAAACTGTGTGCAGGACCGCGACTTGCGCGCAGCATGCTAGTCTCACCAGGTATGCAGGAGAACTTGTGTGAAATTTGAGAGGTAAGAGAGATGTGGTGGCACAAGTAAAAGCTGTGAAGGCAGGTTGTGGTTCATGTTTGGATAGCTCCATTAGCAGGTCACTTGCCTACTAAAGACCAAGATACCAGGTTCAAGCCCTGGCCCAGCAAAAGTTTCAACTTGCCAAGAAGTTTCAAATCAGTGCACACACTGGTGCAGAGTGAAAATTCATTCAAGATAATACTTGTACTATAAAAAATGAGGCTTTTAGTATTACTGATTCCATTGTAGAATGTAAGGATTACATTAGATTATATATACTTTTTGTTCTATAGATCCATAGTGTAGAGTTCCTCAGGGATGTAGTACTTGTCATAAAACAAGAGTACATATAAACATTAACAAAAAAGAGAGATGTTTATACTCCCTTTCAAATTTCTGAAATAAATTGTTCCTTACAGATGGGGATTAAGTAAAACTATCTTAAAGATACTGAAACAGTTTAAAAGAATGGAAGGACTTGGTTGTGGTGGGTACAACACATTTCTCCAAATTTCATTTCATCAACAGCACATTGCCAACTCAAATTCATTGCAATAGAATACTCAAAAAACATGCAGTAATATTCATAAACAGAAAATTCTCATCTAGTCAAGGCAATGTTACAATTTAAAGAAAAATATAATTTTAAACAGTTACATAGACATGCCATAACAATGGTCATAGCCTCTTTAATAAAACAGTTTGTTTGAACTTATAATCTATAAATCTCTTAGTATCCATGCACGGAAAATACTGCTGGAGAAATGAGTGCCATTAAGCTCTGTATATGTTTTTATATACACCAAACAATTATCAGCACTTAAAACAGTTACCGCTTACCAAAAGTGCAAGGCAAATTAAACTTATGCAATGTTGCTCATGAACTGTCATATACATCTACATCTACATTTATACTCCGCAAGCCACCCAACAGTGTGTGGCAGAGGGCACTTTACATGCCACTGTCATTACCTCCCTTTTCTGTTCCAGTCGCGAATGGTTCACGGGAAGAACGACGTCTGAAAGCCTCCGTGCGCGCTCGAATCTCTCTAATTTTACATTCGTGATCTCCTCGGGAGGTATAAGTAGGGGGAAGCAATATATTTGATACCTCATCCAGAAACGCACCCTCTCGAAACCTGGTGAGCAAGCTACACCGCGATGCAGAGCGCCTCTCTTGCAGAGTCTGCCACTTGAGTTTGCTGAACATCTCCGTAATGCTATCACGGTTACCAAATAACCCTGTGACGAAATGTGCCGCTCTTCTTTGGATCTTCTCTATCTCCTCCGTCAACCCGATCTGGTACGGACCCCACACTGATGAGCAATACTCAGGTATAGGTCGAACGAGTGTTTTGTAAGCCACCTCCTTTGTTGATGGACTACATTTTCCAAGCACTCTCCCAATGAATCTCAACCTGGTTCCCACCCTACCAACAATTAATTTTATATGATCATTCCACTTCAAATCGTTCCACACGCATACTCCCAGATATTTTACAGAAGTAACTGCTACCAGTGTTTGCTCCACTATCATATAATCATACAATAAAGGATCCTTCTTTCTATGTATTCGCAATCCATTACATTTGTCTATGTTAAGGGACAGTTGCCACTCCCTGCACCAAGTGCCTGTCCGCTGCAGATCTTCCTGCAATTCGCTACAATTTTCTAATGCTGCAACTTCTCTGTATACTACAGCATCATCCGCGAAAAGCTGCATGGAACTTCCGACACTATCTACTAGGTCATTTATATATATTGTGAAAAGCAATGGTCCCATAACACTCCCCTGTGGCACGCCAGAGGTTACTTTAACGTCTGAGTCCTGATTAAATACAGCAAACCAGCAACACTTAAGCCACTGTGCTCATTAACTCGAGACAATAAACTTTTCTTAAGCTAATGGCACTAACTGTTTTCTGAATAATAACCAAGGGCATGCAGCACTTCTACGCAGCTATCAAGATACACATGGGTCCACAACCCAGAACAGACAAGTTATCAAGCTGCCTGTAAGTGACCAGGGATATTAAAGGAGCTAGTCAGCAAGTCAAACAAATGACCTTAACGTATTAGGTAACTAGATTGTAACTCACAATGTTGACAATATGGACCAAGGAGGTAGGAATGCCAGGCCTTGGAAATGGTCTCCAGGCCCAGTCAATGATACTCGCAGGTCAAAGGCTGGAGGGGCAAGCCCCGCTGCTGTAGCCACTTGCCATGAGACACCTTCATTTAGTGGGCACAACAGTCACACTGTTTGCAATGCCACTCTGCACTATGAGTGGTGGAACTGCACATGGGAGTGTTTGACTACATTGCAACAGTAATGACTTTTTGAGTTGGCACTATATTGTACTTTGAATGGTAATAGTACACTTATCAGCAACTTTAACAGTTCAATACGCTGAGGTGCATATGATAATTCTTAGACTATTGTAGATTTACATCATCAAAAAGAAAATGTGTTTACAATATTTATTTACATTGATCATATTACTATACAGATGTGGAGAAGGCAGGTTTGACATAAATTCATATTATTTGATATATTAATAATACATAAGTCAATTTTAAGTCGATTGATTCTTCCAAGAAATTAGTCAAGAGTAGAAAGAATCCTTTCCCCTTCCTCCTAAACTTCTATAGCTACAATACCTGAAACTGTTGATAGATGATGTAGTTGTATAGAGTGTCATCGTGTTGACACTAGATAGCTGTCTAGTGCAAGATGACTTGGAGACAATCGTCACTTTGCTACAAAGACTCACAGCTGATCCTCAGTACTGATAAATGTAAAATGCACGAAATGTGATGAATTTTATCAAGGAAAATTCAGTTAAGAAAACTAACAAATGTCAGATAGAAAGACCTAATAGTGTTTGGCTACATTATTTGTGATCAGTCTCTGGAACTGGTCTCAGCCACACTTTGTCTAGATATATCTTTCTGAAGTAACTTAAGGCGGAACAACATAAATAACTGTGGAAGCACTTTCTGAACCGTGACTCATTGGAAGAGTCCTAAGAAAGAGCAATTCACATCAAAAAGAAGCCTACTATAATACCCTCGCTCCAAATATTCTTGAATGTTTAACATGAGTCAGAAGTCGTTATCATGATGGATTAAGACAGGAGAAAGAGAAGATTGAAAGGAGAGCTGTTAGTTTCACCATGGATTGGTATAACCATTGTGGGAGCATCACAGAAGTATCCAACAAACCTGAATGGGAGATATTAGATGAAAGAAATTCTGTATCATAGAGAGCCCTACTCTAAAAATTAAGAGCGTATACTTTCCAATATAAGTCATACTTCTTGCAACACATGTCTTGTGTAATTGCCATGAGCGTAACATTAAAGAAATCTGGGCATATACAGAGGAATAGCAACAGTCTTCTTCCAAGCATATCATCTACAAATGATACACATAGGATGAAAAATTATTCTAGTATGCTACATACCCTTTGACAACAGCCTTGCCACAGTGGCTACACTGGTTCCCATCAGATCACCGAAATTAAGAGCTGTTAGGTGTGTCCGGCACTTGGATGGGTGACCATTCAGGCTGCAATGTGCTGTTGCCATTTTTCGGGGTGCACTCAGCCTCACGAAGCCAATTGAGGAGCTACTCGACCGAATATTAGCAGCTCCGGCCAAAGAAAACCATCATAACAACTGGTAGAGTGGGGTGCTTACCACACGCCCCTCCTATCCGCATCTTCAGCTGATGACGACATGGTGGTTGGATGGTCCCGATGGGCCACTTGTGGCCTGAAGACGGAGTGCTACATACCCTTTGCTTTACCCTATATGAAAGCTTAATAATGACTAAATATGTGATAAGTATCACAAAAGGAATTTAATGAATTGGTGATAACCTCAACAATAGAAACTTTTCATGACACAGTTTAAAAAGAGGAATCAAGGAGGAGCAGCTGCCCCCCACACCTCTCAAAAAAAGGAAGATCTACACAAACCAAACCTGCATCCTGCTCCTCACACTCAAATTTATCAATTTAGTATCATTGTTGAAGAAAGATGGATCATGTAATGGATACTGACTAATAGTGAGTGTAGAGTGCACCCACAACCATTTGCCATGAAATCTAGAAACTGTTCCACCATCCACTGCAAAAGTAATGGGGGTTCGAGAACTGTTGTGATTGAAAATGCTTTGCAGTTTCTTAGTTTTGGTTTATTGTGTGTATTCAAACATTATGGTAATTATGACAACATTGCTAATCCGGAGAAAATAAGTTGAATGTTATTATATTAAGTAATTATATGTATCATGGATAATATTTAGAGACTGTCATTCTAATTATATGTATTAAGCGATCATCTAGAGAGTAAAAATGTTGACTGAACGTATCAATACACAACAAGTTGAGATTTGGTGCTTGAGAACAGACCCAGTTACTAAGATAATTGACCAATACCAGGCAAAAGTGTTAACAAAATGCCCTTGAATACAGTAGCAGTATTTGGGATATAAAAAGCTACTGCTGAAAGCCATATGAATGAAGAGAGGAAGGTACTGACATCATGAAGAAAATTCACACTGTCCATCTAATGGAGAAAGGAATATGTGAAGCAAAAAGTAGCTCTACTGAAAAGGTTCAAACTATACAAAGATTTTTCTACATACCACGATAAGTATTGACAGATATAGTTTGTCAAAGTATCACACAGTTCCTGTGTTGAGAAGGAAGTGCAGCTGCACAGTTTACCAGGTATTTGAAACAAAGTTGTAACTAACAAGAACCAATATTAAAATGTCACACCAAATGACAATCAATGCAAAATACACATTACTTGTTTTATATAAGCAAAAGACTTTGTTTTCTAAATGAAGGTCAAAGTCATGTTTCATTGCAATAACATTAATCTAGCTATAGCCTGACAGGATTTTTCCAGTTCTAAATATCTGCAAAATTCTGGCTCAGTGAGGCAGGGCAAAACATTTCTCAGCAGCGCCCTTAGCTAACACAAAGGTAAATAAAAAATAGAAAAAATGCGTTTTGCATGAACAAATGAAAACAGTATATACATGACACCAACGCGTGTATAATTGCTGTCACATAGAAGTAGAAATAGCTGTCACTGCCCCATTAAGTCAAGTTTTCCAAAGCTAAAAGGTCACATTAGTCCACAATTGTAACATTGAAAAACAATGTGCTCTAATGTATGTTCTGTGGTTAGAAGAAGTCAAACTAACAGACAGCCATTATTAGTGCAATATTGAGCAAGAAACTTAATTTAATTGAAATGTTTACAAGTGTGTGAAACACTTTAAAATGGAATGCACAATTGTAGCAGACAAAAGGTAAATTGGTTGCCCAAAATAACCCACAAGGAAGCAAATATCCACTGCATGGGTGACGTTATCTGAGGCAATTGAGTAATCACATTAGACCATGTGGTGGAACATTTGGAAATTTGCTTATGTATTTATATGTCATTATGTGTAAGGCTTTTCATCTAATGACTATGGTAATCCACACTGCCTACTATAGAAAAAAAGGAAGGTGTACTAGGGTGGGCACCCACAGGAACTTTTAGACAGGAGGGGGTGAGGACAAGACTTGAAAATTACTATTTTCCATATAAATAGACTAGTCAGCTAAAAACTTTTATCCCACAGAATTGATCATTATTCAGTAAGTAGTGGTTTTAGGTAGACTCTGTATGAATAAAAACTCTGTACTCAAGATTACACAAGGGGGCCAAGATTACACAATGGGGGTGGGGGCAGTTGAGCAGAAAAAAAGTCTCAGTTATTAAATAAATTGTACTTCTCACTCTCACTCTCACTCACCTACTCTTTCTTTTTTAGTGCATGTTGGAAAATAGGCATGCCACAAACAGTTGGTGCTGAAAATGGCAGTGAACCAGTAATAGAAAATTTTGTGTGTGCCAAATTTTCCCTTTACCAGTCCAGTGTGTGTGTACAAAGAGCTTCCCCTGGGCAAGTTTCACAAGATACCACCAGTGTATAACAACATAGTAAAGTGGTACAAGAAATTAAAGGAGGCTGGTTATGCAATGCAAAATGTTTGGACCAATTGGGCTTGTCAGAGCAGACAGTGGGCTGTGGTAAGAACATGATATTGCGAAGTACCACAAAGTCTACCTATCGAGCTGGTGCATAATTGAACATTCCACAGTCAACAGTATGGAAAATTCTTCAAAAGCAGTTAAGAAATAAGCCCTGAAGATTGCATCTCCTGCAAGCCATGTCATGATGACAAATTGCAGTGCCTGCAGATCTGCTCTGATATGCAAAACTGTCTTGAAAATGACAGTTTTGCAAGCAAATTAATCTTTAGCAATAAAACCACTTTTCATCTTTTGAGAAAGATAAACAAACACAACATATGTATCTGGAGAAGAGGGACAAATATCTGACTGTCCAAAGTATCTGAGATTCCAGGAAAGCTAACATGTTCTATGCTACATACGAGGTGTGGCTAGAAAAAAACCTGACTAGTACTGGTGAAACAATAAAACGAATGCAATAAGGCTGAAAGTCGCGTGGCCTGTCACGTGACTCTCGCTCCGCCTACTGCTTGAGTTTCATCTGCCTCCTGCACTCAGTCTGCCCGTGGCGTCTGTTTTAAGTAGTTGACGTTTTGTCTGTGCGTCGGAAAATGTTGAGTGTACAGAAAGAACAGCGTGTTAACATCAAATTTTGTTTCAAACTAGGAAAATCTGCAAGTGAAATGTTTGTAATGTTACAACAAGTGTACGGCGATGATTGTTTATCGCGAACACAAGTGTTTGAGTGGTTTAAATGATTTAAAGATGGCCGCGAAGACACCAGTGATGACACTCGCACTGGCAGACCATTGTCAGCAAAAACTGATGCAAACATTGAAAAAAATCGGTAAACTTGTTCGACACTTTCCTTGTCAACTCCTGTTAACTCAGACACTGCTCTGATTGTTAAACGGCGATCTTGTCGAACAAGTTTACCGATTTTTTCAATGTTTGCATCAGTTTTTGCTGACAATGGTCTGCCAGTGCGAGTGTCATCACTAGTGTCTTCGCGACCATCTTTAAATCGTTTACACCGCTCAAACACTTGTGTTCGCGATAAACAATCATCGCCGTACACTTGTTGTAACATTACAAACATTTCACTTGCAGATTTTCCTAGTTTGAAACAAAATTTGATGTTAACACGTTGTTCTTTCTGTACACTCAACATTTTCCGACGCACAGACAAAACGTCAACTACTTAAAACAGACGCCACGGGCAGACTGAGTGCAGGAGGCAGATGAAACTCGAGCAGTAGGTGGAGCGAGAGTCACGTGACAGGCCACGCGACTTTCAGCCTTATTGCATTCGTTTTATTGTTTCACCAGTACTAGTCTGGTTTTTTTCTAGCCACACCTCGTACAGCAACATCCTCTTCACTGAGAGAACTGTCAATAGTATCACCTTTCTTGGCATGCTGCATTGTGACTCATGGCACAAATTGATACTGATAGCAGGGATTTCATCTACAAAGACAATGCCTCTTGACATTCCCATAACCATGTATGAGACTAACTGACAGCTGGGGTTCAGCCAGGTGACCTGGTGCTACTCCATGGTCGCTGCTCGACACCACATCACAGCAGCTCTTCTTCCATCACTCATGATATGCTGTGTTGATTACACAGCAAAATTGGACTGTCTGCTAGATTTGTGACTTGATGGAGGATGGACACATACATTTTATGATAGTATCTGGCCATTCCTGTGTAACGCAATTTGAAAACTAAATGACACAAGAGGTTACCCACCAATACGAAAGGAGGTGTATGTAGGAAACAGTAACAACAGAATGATTCAGTCAGGAGAATTCATTGACCTTGAATATCACCTAAGCAACAAATCCATCAGTGACATTTCAGTCCCTCTAAAGCTGTATGAGTTGACTATTGGTGATATAATTGTAAACTAGAAACATCAAAAACTACCACAATGAAACCAAGACCAGGCAGATATCATGTAATGATGGGTGGGGACTGTGAAGCGGAGGGTGATAGTAAAAAATCACCTGAACTCAGCAGAAGGAATCACCTATGGGGAATTAAAAAGAACAGTGTAAAATATCCAATTAGGTCCACATGAGCACAATTTCTGTAGTCGGTGGCTCTGGATGGGGGATGACTGGAAATGAGTGATGAATGGTAAGTTTTGGATTTGGGGAATGCTCGGAGAATGTTACCTGACTTCATGTGTAGTGACGAAAGTAAAGTATGGGGGAGATGGTATTATGGTGAGAATGTGTTTTGCATTTTAGGGTATGGTCCTCTTATTGCACTTAAGAAAATGCAGAAGGACATAACATCTTTAACAGCATTGTGTATTGAGTACAGTAGAGGAACGGTCCGGAGAAGATTTTATCAGCACGACAATGCACATTATTGTAAAGCACATCTGTGAGGCAGTAGTTTGTGGACAATAATTCCTGAAATGGACTGGCATGCCCAAAGTTCTGACCTGAACTCAATGGAATGTCTTTCGGATTAGTTACAATGTTGACTTTGCTCCAGAACCCGGTAGCCAACATCACTAATGCCTCTGGTTTCACCTTTTGAGGAAGAATGGACTGCCATTTCTCCACAGATATTCAGACACCTCATTGATAGTGTTCTCAGTAGAGTTGAAGCCATCACAAGGCGCAGGTTGCTAACACCATATTAATATCCACTAACAGCTGTCCGAATACGTACTTTTGACCAGATATGAGCAATTATAAACTTTGTAAAAAAAAAAAAACTTCCAAAAGTTTGGACTTAATAATTACTCTTTATTTTATCTCTAATGTGTTCTGATGTCAGAAGAATAAGATGTGTATGTCAAAGGCAGTCACAACTGAATTACTCCATTTAACTGCATTATCTGTCACTGGTCCCTGACACACAAATATTCCTAAACCAGCTTATATCTTTGATATTTAATAATATGTAGCTAATAATCTAACAACAGTCATTAAATTTGTCTCATAATTTGATTTGTCTCCCTTTTTGTGAACTAATTTTGAACTAAGTACTGCAATGATACATCAGTTTTGTATCCTGATCAGTACAATAAAAATTTTCTAATCAACATCTAAGCATCACATCTTGCTATCAGACCAAGGGGTGTCTAAATCCAAAGTTAACTCTGGTGGTACACAGCGTTCTCCACATCTCATATGGGCTGTTTCCCAGATTAGATACTACTAAAAATTTCCTTTTCAAGTGTGTTTACCAACTCTCAGCACATGACTGTTACATTGATTTTCTTGGGTCTGCAGGGAGTTTCAGACCAGAGAAACACACACTGTTTATCCATACCTCTGGCACAGTCCAATTGATGCCAGTTAATCATGGAAATTGTTTAGGAAAATGAATGTCCTAAAGTTTTTTTTTCCTTTTTTTTAACAGTGTTGAACATCCCTGTGGTCTACAATCTGTCCTGTTTCTGCACCTCGCATATACTCCCACAGAACAATTTGAATGTTGCCATTTTCATGTTAGTACTCCGTTATCTCATTTGATACTTTCCTGTTTCCATGACGCAAAGCTCTTTTTCTAGTCCTCCTTAGATTTCTTTCTTCTTTCCACTTGTTGAATTTTCTACAATACCATCAGAGTTCCATGTCTTCAATTTCTCTGTCTCCCTGACAGGTATAATCCAATTCATGTAATGACACCTTCTGACTTATCGTTTTCACCACATTAGACAATATTCTATCTCTGTTTATGACATGTGTACAGTACTTTTGTCCTTCAACATGCACCATTGTGCCTCTTGTTACATGTCTGTGCATTTCATATCCATGATGATGGTGTGCTATGGCATCCTAGCTGACCACAGTCATACACATCACTTTTTAATCCTTTTCAGATACGGTCCATCACCAGAAGTACAGTGACCAATTTCCAAGATGTATTGATATCACCATCAATGATCTTTTATCAGTGTTGTAAACATCTCCCAGTATCACTGCAACCACACAATCTCATGGACCTTCTCTCCACGTCACCTCTCTAAAACCACTATGAGGGCATCTCCTGGTGCTGTCACTCTTTGGCTGCACTATGGCAGACCCTGGAGAAAAAGTTCTGTTGAAAATTTAAATACAGAGCAACAGGAGTCAGTCAATAAAAAGGGATGATCACACATGGATGTGACTTATCTGTTGCCACTCAGGCAATCACACAATTCACAGCATAGTCTGTTTTCAGTAAGAGTTTACTTGCACAATTGATTTACAGAAGTATTCAATGTAACCAGAGACTAAATGTTTGCAAAGGCCAGAGCTGCCATTTACACATAATTGCAACAATCAGTGGAGAAACAAAAAATGACAACTTTGTTAGTACAAAGGATAACATTCTTAACACAACTGAGCTTTTCCATCAAAACTTAAGAAACATGTTAAATCAGAAAAATGTGCATCCCATATCAGTACAAGACACTGAAAACCCTAATACATGCTACGTGTAAAACAACTTCATTTGGAAGTTACAGAAATTGAACAGATGGACATGAATAAACACATGTTAGCACCAATTTTCTATAGGTACAGTATGAAGAAAAGGAGTGGGCACATAACAAAAAGTGGAATGAAGTCTCAGGCTATTGACCTCAGTGTGGACTGCATTCAACAGCTCTTTGAGTGAGGTACTGAAGTAACAGAGTTGGGAACATAGAAGATTGCACAATTGTGGGTTCAGCTCTCTTAGACTTTGGGGGAGGGGGGGGGGGGGGGGGGGGAAGGCGTGCGCGCATGCATGCATGCAGAAATAAAGATCAACAGCCATACACTGGATGAGGTTCGATTTTCTACACATCCAAACTGATAGTAAACTGAGGTGCACTAGCTTGTGGATAAGTTAACCAATATCCTATGCTGCTGTGCACTTAGAAACATCTCTCTCTCTCTCTCTCTCTCTCTCTCTCTCTCTCTCTCTCTCATTGTACTGACCTGCAGACGGGACTGCTAGTATACTTTCACTCTTTACTATGCTACTGCATAACCTTCTGGGGTAATGCAGCTAATGTAAAAAGAGTGTTTATTCTAAAGAAATGTGTTATAAAAATACAAACATCTCACAGAAGCTTATTCAGGGATCTAAAGATTCTTACACTTAAATGCTGACAAATTCACTCTGTAATAGTATATGTGGTTAATAAGAAGAGTGAATTTAAAATGAGCTTTGAATTTCACACCCACAGTACTAGAAAAAAATAAATTTCATACAGCCATTCCACTCTAGTGAGTACTGTGAATGTCCGTAACAGGTTGCAGTAAGCATCATCAGGAAATTTAACACCACAGTAGCAACTTATACCATTTATAAGAATATTTTAATCAGGTATATAAACTTTGCGTAGCTCTAATATTATATTTTAATATTTGTATTACACATGCATTGCCAACACACAGACAGTTGATAGTGATCCGTGAGTATAATGATATTAATAGTTTGTTTGAAGTATTAGGTAAAAACAGCAACTGAGTTGTGTAGGAGGAGAAGCAGTTTCCCTCCCCCCCCCCCCCCCCTACCTCCATAGTACCTGTTTCTCTCCTAATAGTTATTACCAGTGAACTCGCATGCATGAAACAGCTTCAAATGACTAAATCTTTACAAATGGTTAATGTGTTAAATATTTGACGTAAGCATGTAAATGAGGAAAGGTTTGAATTATGTGTACATGCTGGGTGAATGAAGTCAGTACAGAAAAGGAAACAAACTGTCGTACAAGACTGTGCTACAAAATGGAATAACTGGTGAATATCATAGGCCTACTTTGAAGCCTTCAATGCAAATGTGAAAATTTCAGTACTAAAAGCAGAAGTAAAGTCACAATAGATGCTGGCAATAAAAGAAGGAATGCTGTGTGTTTGGGGGGAAAAAAAAAGAGAGTTCGGTTCCACCTTAGCAAACTAAGAAGTGGCACCACAACTAAAACTTAATCAACACTTTACAAAGTCCCAACAGTTTTACAGTTGAAAAACTAGAAATGAAGGAATGAAATAATAGCTTCAAAATTGGTGTTGATTTACACTTAAAAGATAAAATAACGTGCAACAATATACGGCCCAAGAGCAAAGTGATAGACTTTTATATTTCAGAGGGTGCACAGTGCTTCAATGCCATAAACCCCCGAGAGAAATAATATTCCAATAGAAAAGGAAATGGCAGCACCGAAAAACATGCAAGCTGAGTTACAACGATTGCAAATGTGTAGGTCCTTAGAACAAAACGTGATACATTATTATTGTTTGTTGAGGAAGCGAGACACAGTGTATTACATGTACGTGAACATTACATAAACCCTATCCATGGTGGTGTATCTGTGTATGCAGACAGCAAGGGCAGTGTCAAGAAATTTGACATGAATAACTTCTTTGTACTCTTGTGTCTAGAACTGGCTGTTTTGAGGGTGCCAGAGGCTATCTTCATTGTTGTTTCTATGTACAGTTCCCTAGAGGGCAATTTTGAAAACTTCATCAGCCCGTTGGAAAGCTACCTTTAGTGCACATGGAGCAAAACCTGCCTAATCTGGAGACTTAGTCAGTCATATTGGGGAAGGTAGCAATAATGAGAGAGCTTTTGTGAACTTAGTAAGCAGCTATAGACTATTTGTGGCAAGAGGAGATGTCTATCCCAATACAGTTGTCACAAACTTAAATATTTGGGACTACAAAGTAAGTATGGTGACCCTATGCTTGCAGATCAAAATGCAGTAATCATGAAGCTATGGACAGACTCAGCAAGTACACAACACATTCTCAGCTGACATTCATACTGTGTGTTCAGAAACAGAGTTATTACCAAGAAAAGATAATCATGTTGATGTTGAAGCTCTTTTGTCAGTGTTACAAAGAAAAGGTTAGGTGATTTCAAAACTAATGGTGTCTTTTGTAAATTGGCACCAAATGTCTGAAGAACTGGCACCAATGATACATTAAGTTCCATGTTCGAGACCCTTAAAGCCAAATTTGATGAAAATTTGCCATTAAAACTCAAAGAGATATCGAACTAACAACCATATCAAAATATACACACGAAACTGTCATAGTAAAGAGGTGTTATATTCCTAGATTAACTAAAATAAAATGTATTGTGTAGTTACTAAATGATAACGTGAAAGGTGCTAAAGATAGTGGCATTAATGGTAGATTGAGCTGCAATTAAATACAGGCTAGAAGGATGTATGGAAAAGACGTAGAGAAAGCAAAAAAGGAAAACAGTGTCAGATTTGCTGAAAAAGTTTACAGTCCTTGCAAGGCAGCATGAGATCTGGTTAATGACAACAGGTGAAAGGGCACCTCTTATTCTAAAATTGTAGTCCAAATGACTATTTTATAAACATAGTGGAACATGTTTGTTGAAGAAGTAAACATGATGTATTACATATATGTTAACTATGGAAAGTAAGTATGTAAAATTCCCAACTTTGGAACAGATCCTGCAGTTGCCATAAAACTTGGAAATAAATACGGCATTGTTATGGAAAGAGAGAGTATCCAACAGTGAAAAACTACAAACACTTGTGGAGCCCTGATATGTACAGAATCTCCTGTACTATATTAAAGAATTGTCTGTGAAATTGCTCAGCCACTGACAACAGAGTAATAAAAAAAAAAATGCCTCCATGCTGGGGAATTTCCAGACTTCCTGAAAGTACCATGTACAGTATCAGTTTACAAAAAACATAATCCACATGAAGTATCAAGTATATGAATAATACCAGTACTAGCTAAGGTGGTAGAGTCCATAATGAAAGGTCAGCTTGTTAAGTTGTTTTTCTAAGGAGTAACCTCTTTTGTGATGTGCAGCATGGCTTTCAGCACAACAAGTCTGTGACAAAAAAAGTACTTCACTTAGTTACAAATATAAATCAAGGTTTTGAAGACAAGCAGAGTCTATCACTGATACTCTGTGACCTTAGTAAACCATTCAATTGTATCCCACGTAAGGTCCTACTCAGCAAGCCAAAACCATATGGCATTGTGGGAACTGTTCTGGAAGCACTCGAATCCTACCTGAATGAAAGATGACATATTGTATCTGTGCAAGGAAGAGACTCAGTTGAAATGAAATTACAACATGGTGTGCCACAGGGATCGATAATAAGGCCTCTGTTATTCTTAATTTTTGTTAATGTTGTGGGCTCCGATGGGCACACCTTGCAGTTTGTGGATGATACAGCTTTGTCCTCAAAAGAGGAGGATGTAGTTCAAACTGTTCAATAAGCAGAAGTCCTGTTCAGTATGGCCAAAGTCTGGTTTATCATGAACAAAGTGAGAATTGTTGAAGACATAACATGGAAGAAGATATGCAGCCTCAGTAATACTGGAGCCCTAGGTGACACAGCAGCTGTTAAGCATCTTGGCTTTTTCTTTGATTCTTGTTAACCTGGCAACAGCAGACTAAACATTATCTACTAACAGTATTCTATGCAATGTTCTACAGCCACATCGGCTATGGTCTAAGACTGTGGGGCATTTTGCAGGCTTCAAGAATGTGTTTTTGTTATTTATTATTTACCTTTTATGGCCTTCATTGGACCACTCTAGCCAACTTTATACAAAGAATTTTTCAGTTTCCTGTCAGCCCAGTACTACTTCATTCTCTCGGATCTCATCCTTTCTTCATTGGAAATCACCCTTCCTATTGTCTGTTTGTTGATTGTCGTTTGCAGTATGGTTAGTTTGTCTGCGAGTTTCCTGATTTTGTCTGTTTTGTTTCTTAGGTCTTCCAATGTAATCTGTAGCTCATCCATATCTTCCTTGATTTCTGTGATCCACTTAATGTTGCACTTACTATGCCACAATTTTTCTATTATGTGCTTTTATTACAAAAGAAAGCGATGATGTCGTTACCTCTGGCAAAGAAACTGACCCTTGCTAATTTTTTCAATCAGAATACACTGACAAAATTAAAGCAACAAACCACTATTTCCCTGTCCTGTCTCTAATTCACAGTATAATCACACAAACTGTTAACCAGATATCTGTAAGATCGTGTTCTGTTTGGAAGATGGGATTCTGGTCAACAGGCAACCATGCCAACAATGATGTCAGGGCACCTGTGAATGAGGTAGTGTCTGCTGGGTAGCCCCACATCCACAATTGCTGTGTAAACAGTCACAGACTGCGCAATATGGCAAAAAGATGATGCCTAGCAGCCTCTCTGCAGTAGAGGGCCCTAGAAAAAAAAGCAAGCAGGACAGTCACAAAAGATTGTAGCTTGATGGCTTAATGTGAATCATTCTGTTGGTTCTCAGATGTGGTGACTGTTTATAGGACCAAAACTGTATCCTTAAGACCAGGGAAGTGCCGACCCCATGTGTCTTCAGAATAGAGGACCATTGTGGCTGTAAGGGCACGCTAGTACCGCCTTAGTGCTGCATGTCAGCTGTGAGCTCGTAGCATCCCCTGGATGTGTTGTATCAAGGCAGTGTGCAGAAGGCTGTGGGAGAGTGGCCTTAATTGTCGGAGATGTGCTGTATGTCTACCTCTGACACGTCATCACAGAAGGAAACATCTAGAGTGGAGTCGTCAACACGCCACCTGGATGGTCGAACAGTGTTGTTTTCACAGATGAGTCCCAATTTAGTCTGGAGAGTGATTCTTAATGGATTCACATCTGGAGGGAGTGTGGTACATGATTGCGGGAACCAAAAATTGTGAGAGAGACCGATATCGAGGAGGATCCCTAATGGTGTCAGCAGGGATTATGTTTACTTCTTCAACCCCTCTTCATGAAGTTGCCTCGGTGAATTAGCAAGCTTTAACTGCTCTCAGGTATTGTGACGAGACCTGGGGACCTCATTTTTTGTTGTTATGAGATCTGTGGCTCAGACTTCGTATTGATGGACGATAATGCTCAACCTCATAGAGAATGGGTGGTTGATGTTTTCTTCAAAATGAAAGATATTGCACACATGGTATGTCCTGCTCACTCTCCTAATTTGAATCCCATAGATGGTGTCTCGGATGCACTAGGGAGATGGCCTGAATCACGACAGCATCCACCAACCACTCTCCACGACTGCGAAGAGCTCTGCAGGGAGAATGGGCTTTATTACCACAACATGAGACTCATGATATCATTCACAGCATGTCCCATTATTGTCATGCCTTTATTGCTGTCAGAGATGGTCACACCCCATACTGAGCACATTAACCAGTTGTCTGAACATGTGTGCAAATCTATTATTAAGTTAGAAAAAAATTAATGACTTTTGTCTACCGTTATGCATGTTGCAGTAGCTTACATTTTGTATTCTTTCATTGTTTCCACTTTACTATCACCTATTTATACTCTTTTGTGGCAAGATAAACACAACCTTGCAAAATTTCTGTTTATCACTTTAATTTTGGACACCAGCGTATTTTCAGCTGCCTCGTTCACACAAAGACAAATCATGAGACCTACAGAAAGAGAAATTGAGTTCATCAACACACTACTCACAATGAAAACAGTACAGACAGGACAAAACAAAAAATCCCAGCGATGGCTGTAAAATTATTTACTGTGTTACCTAAGGATTTTCAGTAATTACAAATTGAGGAATTTAGAGCTAACATTTTTGTACATTAAAAGAGAAACCTTAATAAACTTAATACAGTATTAAAGAATACTTCTCTGTTATAGAACAGAGTCTACCTGAGCTGCAACTCAGTGCTTAGTATTGTAAAGCATTTTGTAATTTAGTTCTTAACTTTCTATTTTATACTTTGTGAGCACTAGCCCAACGAGTTGTTCACATGATATTCATTGGAATGTTGCCTGCAAACACGTGCCACATCAGTGCTCTTGGAATAGAGCTGTGGTGGTGACATGGCTCCATTGTTCCTGTGTGGTGATTTGCAAAGATAAGGGGGGGGGGGGGGAGAAAGATTCAAGCAGTTATTAAGTACTATGTACAGAAAGACGTGAAATCAAAGGACATTCATCGTGATTTCCAGAAGACACTGGCAGGCTCTGCTGCTTCATATTCAACTGTTGCCAAGTGGATCAAAGAAATTAATGTGGTTGGCCAAGATGTGTCACTACTCCAGAAATCATTGCAAAAGCACATAGAATGGTCATGGAGGATTGCCGATTGAAAGTGTGTGAAATTGCTCACGCTTGCCAAATGTCATCTGAAAGGGTATATCACATTTTATCTCAAGAATTATAAATGGAAAAATTATCTGCAAGATGGGTGCCATGACCCCTGGCACACTCCCGCACACATGGGCTGTTGCCATGACAAAACTACATGACCTAAGGTGTGAATTGTTGCCACACCTGTCTTATTCATCTGATATGGCTCCATCAGACTTCCCAAAACTGAAAATTTTTCTTGGTGGATAAAGATACACTTCAAACGAAGAATTGATAGCTAGAGTTGACAACTATTTTGCAGGCCTGGAGGAAACTCATTTTCGAGATGGGATCAAGGCACTGGAACAACATCATTGGACCAAGTGCATTAATTTACAGTGAGACTACATTGAAAAATAAAACAATTTCAATAATGTAAGAACTTTTTTCTACTCTGTTCCGAAACTTTTCAAACCACCATCGTAAATTGGTATTTGCACATAATCAATTACGCTGCCCCCAGACAAACACGCAGTTTCTAACTGCAGTACCTATATTGTGGTGTTAAACTTTTAACATACTTCTTAATGAGCAGATGATAGCATTTTAAATTTTCATATTTGGTCAATAATTATGTCTGCATTTTACATACTCCCTACGTCAGACATCATTAGTTATTTTACTGCCCAAATACTAAAATGTATCAACGACTTTTAATGTCTCATTTCCTAAACTCATTCCTTCACAATCATCTGATTTGATTACATGCCATCACCTGATTTGATTACATGCCATCACCTGATTTGATTACATGCCATCACCTGATTTGATTACATGCCATCACCTGATTTGATTACATGCCATCACCTGATTTGATTACATGCCATCACCTGATTTGATTACATGCCATCACCTGATTTGATTACATGCCATCACCCTTGTTTTACTTTTGTTTATCTGTATTTTATAAACTCTTTCCAAGATGCAGTGGATTTTGTTCAACTGCTCTTCCAAGTCCTTTGCTATCTCTGACAGAATTACAATTGTTGGTTGCTTTGTTGGTTGGTTGGAGGGGACCAAACAGTGAAGTTATCAATCCCATCGGATTGGGGAAGGATGGGGAACAAAGTCGGCTGTGTCCTTTCCGAGGGACATCCCGGAATTTTCCTGAAGTGATCTGTGGAAATAATGGAAAACCTAAATCAGAATGGCTGGATGCGGGTTTGAACCATTGTCCTCCCAAATGAGCCTCCAGTGTGCTACCCACTGTGTAACCTCACTTGGTAGAATTATAGTGTTATTTTCTCCTAATATACATTCTTAAAGTGATCCAGAAGCAAGTCTCATAATTATCAATGAAAGTAGTTTATCACTAATCATAATTTGTTGTTAGTATACTTTTGCCTGGTAATGTGTGACACAGCCCATTAATTCTGGCATGGCTGTCTTTTTCCCCTAAAAAAAGAAAGAACAGGGCTCTATGCCTGGACCCCAAAATATGACCCTGCTGACACCCTTTCCTTATTGCTTGCTGCATGACTTTAATTTGAGCAAGTAAGTGTGGTTCACAATTGCTACAATAGTCCCCGTGACGACAAGGCACCATACACAGGTTATCCAATGCTCCTGCTATTACCACAATTATTCAGATGGCTTAAATACCTGCTGTCTTTTACAATGCTCGCTGCTTGACTGATGGCATCTCCTGTCAGTTTTCCTTTCTTAAGCCTATACTGATTTTCATAGTCTCAACACCCCCCCCCCCCTCTCTCTCTCTCTCTCTCTCTCTCTCTCTCTCTCTCTCTCTCTCTCTCTTTTATTAAGTTACTGGAATGTCATATCTGTCAACAGGACTTTACTACTATAGGATCCTTGTCATACCCCTTCTTAGGGTGGCCTCTTGCCCTTCTTTTATATGTTGGCATATTATTAGTTCTAAGTGTGATCATTAGATGGACTCATTGATTGTATCAATTGGATCTGGTCTCTTAGCATCAGTGTCATCTATTCCACAATACAGAGTGTCCATTCGCATTCATAGTCACAGTATATTTTGTTCTGCTTGCTACAAGAATCGCAGTTTTGATATGATCGAAGAAGTCATTTACGTCATCCTTAATATTAGAAATAAATTTTTGTTATTACCATTTCTGTTGTGGCAATAACTTCCAGACTGTGCTTTTCCCAAAGTTGATCCATCTTTGGAACCAGCAAATTCCTTTGGGGTCTGGACCTTCCAGTGTCACCATTGTTGCAGCTTACTTGATAGACTTACAATTTTACCATTTCTAGTATTTGGTTTCTGATTTATGCTACACAATCATAGCACTCCTCACAGAATTTAAGTGTACCCCAAACAATATTTGATTTGAACTGAGCCATTTTAGTGCATTTGTACTTCCCCTTTGTAATCAGTATTGGGAGAAGTAAAATCTTAAAAAACCCATTAACCTGAACAGGATCTCTGTACACCTCATCCAGATTGTATGTAACATTTTGCATTGTGGATACTCTAAGCTGAAGATCAAGAAGCTATTTCATATCCTGGGGTAAGTTGTTCTGTTTAGCTGAATCACATCAGTCACCTCTAGCACTGGAAATGTGACTAACATAGCCGGAGGATGACCTTATGTCACCACATGTCTCAATACAGTAAGGAGACTGCACATTTACTGTATAATAGCTAACCTTGTAGCATCATCAATTTGATTCTAAATTGCGTTTGGAACACAATGTTCTTGTAAAACGTGAACGTTGAGTTCAAGCAGACAGAGCTTAGCTTTAGGAGAAACCCAAATTTTTACTTAACTGAAGGATAGGATACTTTCTCTATAGCTGCTTTGTCATCACAGCTAAACCATCGTCTTATATAGCTTCACTCCTTATCAGACCCGCAACTTCCAGCTTCGGCGTTGAACTGCCGTCAGCAGCTCTAGCTTTGTCCCACACCACAGGAGATTTATAGCTCTGAGTTGCAGTACGGAACTGAGCTGTGACTCTCAGATGCGCAGTGACGTGTTTCACAGAGACTACACAGAGCCCTTACTCTGGAAAAAGATCTTGAAGTTTGTCAAACCATGAATGATGTTATGAATGACACAGTGCATGAAGCAAAAAATTGTGAAGGTCCTGTGCCCCTAAGAGCTACAATAGCAAGAATCAATTCTCAGTTTTTGGCATCAGTTGGTGATTTGACTATATATTATCATAAATTAAAAACCCTGACACCCCCCCCCCCAAAAAAAAAAAAAAAAAAAAAAAAAAAAAACCTACACATTGGTCTTGCCAAAAGGCAAGAAGCGATTCTTGGTGTTGTAGCCCTCAGCGGCACTTTGGGATGCTCTCCGTATGAGGCACCCCTGTGCATTTCCGTGAGTTACATTCAGTCAGTTTAGCACGAGGAGAAATCCTAATTTTACGTAACTGTTAGAGAGGATACTTTCTCTTTCGCTGGTTTGTCATCACATCTAATCCATTGTTTCTTGCTATGCTTTGAACAGCACCGCCTTGATTTACATCATCTTGGTTTGGTTCCAGTAGCACCTCACCCTTTATGAAACAATATATTGAGCATCACCTGTCTACCCCGATTTTTATTCCCTTTCTCAATCTGATCCTCTCCCCCCACCCCAAGAGATAAAAATTGCAGTGATTTAAAGGGGGGAGCATAGGGCCATATGATGCTAGTGATAATTGTACAGTGAAAAACATTATGAATTTCATGTAATGAAAAGTTGACTGTATGGGCCGTCACAAGAGTCCTGCTGAAAGTTTCTAAAAGCAAGTTTTGTAGTTCTCTCTCAGTTAATGGGAAAAAGGGGGGACAGTAGCAACAATGTTTTACAAATCTCTCTCACTGTTAATTGTTCTCTGTAAAGAACAAGGCCTATTATTCTCCCACCTCATAACACCACACTACTGTTTTTTGATCATGTTACATTAGGTTTTTCAGAATTCAAATAATGGTTATATGGGAACTAACATATCTACATAGGTGGAACAATGGTTTTTCCAAAATTGCACTGCAATTATTTTATAGGGTTATAAATTTAGTGACTTCATAAGCATTTGAAAAAAGCCATAGGAAATTCCCATTTTGCTGAGAAATATGTCTAACTGAATTCCTAGAAGAATTTTCTAGAGCATGTTCAATTTTATCCAGAGGTGGTCCTTTGATTACTGTGCATGGTTGTGTCTGTTTTCTGTCAATAACACTTCCTGTTTCATGAAATTTATTTATCAGTCAATAAATTTTACTCCGATTAAGATACTGAACATCAGGAAAACTCTTTTCATGCACATATGGATCATACATACCGTAACTACTCTTTGGTGAGTACAGTACTTGTATTTTCACTTTTCTTTTGAAACACTTTCACTCAGTACACTGTATTTCATTGCCTATCAAACATGTGCAACCTGCATAAGATTTCTACACAAACAAAGGCCCCAAAGAAGAGGGGAAATTTACTCCCTGCCAGTGCCACCACCAGCTGGCTACTGGAGGGGGGGGGGGGTAGAAGCCCACCATGCAGTTGTGTTGAGGATTGATCACACTGTATATTCAAACAGAGTGAAATGATGAAGTCAAAATGAATGAAATAAGGTAGTTTTAAAGAATATAACATCAATAATACAAAACTAAATCAAAAAATTTACTCAAGCTACCACTTATTTTCAGGAAAGAAACCAGCCTCCTGAAACAAAGGGGATGAAGCATGTGACAACTTTTTTTGTATGTATAAATGTTTTACTAACATTTCAAATATTTATCATTTCTAACATTATTATGATAATAATTATCATCCACTGTCCAGTTTATCAGTCATATGATAATCCATTACTGACAAACACTTTCCACAGTGAAAGATGATAGTATCATTCTCGAATTTTCAATCCTGCTTATGAAGTCCTCTGGGGTTCCCATCCATTATTCCACAGATCAAAGTTCTTATATTCCGTGTACAAGTGACCTAGTTCTGGAAATGAGATATTGATGTTTGTCAAATCATGGATGTTATTCTGAATGACACAGAGCATGAAGCAAAAAATTGTGAAGTTCTTATTTTGTCCTCCGGCAGAGTCTCAAAACACATGAAGTTATTCAACATTGTCATTTGTACAGTTAGAAATGAAATGACAAAGAAATAATGCTACATCATTAGGACCTTTCTTGCTAATATTTTCATGGTACACATAGAAAACTGACTGTCCTGTGGAGATAATGTGGATGTTAAATGAATACATTGATAGCCGACAATTATAGTACACATCATTCATAGTTATGTTCGGTATTCAGACTTTTTTTGCAAAATCCATGCAAACTGTTTCCATCATCTTTGTTTTCATAGCTGTGTGCCTTGCATCTCTTTTTGCATGGTAAAAAGTTTCAGCTTTTCTTTCATTTCATTCATGGTTGTTAACTTTTTAATTTCTTATTTATCATTTGTGAGGACAGTGCTTTCAATTTGGTAGAGAATTCTTTGCAATGAGTGCATGCGTTACTGCATCAGTATCTGAAGGTCATGTTAAAAGTCATGTTCTCAATGCATCTGTAGGTTTCGTGGAAACAACTGTACGAGAAGTTCTTTAAACATCAGGAACACTTTGTTTACATTCAGATGTTGATGCAAACATGTCTATAAATAGCTTTGTTGACCTTCCAAACTGCTTATGTGACTATATCAATGATCTAGTAGATTTACCTCATCGACAATGTGGTAGATTCATCAATCTTCCTGTGCAGATACTTACGTTTACCCCTCTTGTCTTGCAGTGAAAAACCAGCCACCTTTCAGACTCTTCTGTAGATATTCAAACTCATTTTTGTGATACCATGTACTGTACAAACATCATGCTTATTGTCAGATCCTACAGGAACTAACTCTGTACACAAATGCAGGTACCTTCAGTTCACAGGTCTGACTTGGTCCCCTTCTGTTTCGATATAGCATTGTTAATAAACTTTTCAAATGTTCATTCTGATCCAATCATAATGCGTGTCTATAGTGTTAAATTTGTGTAATATTTCAATTCTTTCTGCTTCAGTGGTAACGTCAAAGCTTCTAAGACAGGAACATTTGCAAGAATACCTCATTTCATGTGAACTTTGCTTTAATTTATTAGCAACATTAGTAACTAGGTCAGTGTTTCTGTGTTTTGTAGTTTCATTTTTGGAATTCCATCTTTATTCCCCAATGTCAATATCTCAACATGATTTAGCATATTACACAGTACTGAAGTAACAACTTTCTCTAAGAAACAATGGATAAATAAAATTGAAAATTTGTGGTAAGATCTTATGGGACCAAACTGCTGAGGCCATTGGTCCCTAAGCTTACATACTATTTAATCTAACTGAAACTAACTTATTCTAAGGAGAACTCACACACCCACGCCCGAGGGAGGACCCGCACGGACTGCGACAAGACGCCTCAGACCACACGGCTACCCCATGCAGCATGATGGAGATGAGGACTTCTTGAGGAAAAATGTAACTTACCTGGTTTTCTCCTGGACTCTTCTTTAGGACTGTTCTCCCCACAATATTAAGCACATCTTTCTGTAGCAATATATCAGAGCCGTGCTCCAAACATAGCTTATTGTTAATCTTTTTCAAGTCTCAGAGTTTATATTTTTTAGATGTTAGGTCACTGAGTATCAGACCAGATTTGTGCCTGGATTGCTCTTTAGGACTGGTTGCAGATGATGCAATGGTCTGTAAAAAGTATGAATACCAGAAGACAGTACCAATTTGCAAAATAGCACTAAGAAGATTGACCTTGAACATAAAGAAATGTAACATATTGCTCATAAACAGGGAAAGAAATTAACTATTGTACAACTACTCTATATCTATCGATGACGAATTGATGGAAGCAGTGTCTACCATAGAAGATCTGCAAGTAACTATGCAGAGTGACCTCAGGTGTAACAACAATAAAAACAAATAGTAGGAAAGTAGATGCCACACAGATTGGTAAGAAGATTCTTAAGGAAATTTAACTCATGCATGAAGAAAGAGGCTTACAAGGTATGATGAGAGGCATTACCCATCAGAGCTTGACTATTGCAATTTGAGTGTGTGCTTTCAGGGACTAGCCTGACATCCCGTTACTTCCTCCCACACAAATCTTGCCAAATGACCACAATGAGAAAATTCGAGAAATTACAGATAATACACAGGCTTACTGACAATCATTCTTTCCACGCGACAATCTTGAGTGGGAATGTGAAGGTGGGGGTCAATTTGTGGTACCAGAAGAACCATCTGCCACACATCAGTTGGCTTGTGGAGTGAATGTACATAAAGAAAATCTGGGACAGGTTCATGCAAATGCTGAGTTGGAGCCAAGGCCCTTCAGTATTGTCAATGGAGATAGTTTTATTAATTTTTCACAACTAACCAGCATCAGTGGAATGTATGGCACAATCAATTCACAAGAGACTGCTTTCACCAAGAATTGTCTCAACATGTGTAAGATACTGCCAATCAAGTACCAAGTGAGATTTTGCTTAAAGCAAAGATGCTTTAACTTACCAAACGAGGAAGCGCTGGTATGTTGATAGACAATTAAAAAACCACACACACACACACACACACACACACACACACACACACACACACACACACACACACACACAAATATTCAAGCTTTCGCAACCCATTGTTGTTTCATCAGAAAAGAGGGAAGGAGAGGGAAAGACGAAAGGATGTGGGTTTTAAGGGAGAGGGTAAGGAGTCATTCCAATCCCGGGAGTGGAAAAACTTACCTTGGGGGAAAAGAGGACAGGTATACACTTGCACGCACACACATCCATCTGCACATATACAGACACAGGCAAACACGTGTAAATGCAAAGAGGTTGGGCAGAGATGTCAGTCGAGGCGGAAGTACAGAGGCAAAGATGATGTTGAATGACAGGTGAGGTACGAGGGGCGGCAACTTTAAATTAGCAGAGGTTGAGGCCTGGTGGGTAACGGGAAGAGAATATATTGAAGGGCAAGTTCCCATCTCTGGAGTTCTGATAGGTTAGTGTCAGTGGGAAGTTTCCAGATAATCCGGACAGTGTAACACTGTGCCAAGATGTGCTCGCCGTGCAGCAAGGCATTTTTAGCCACAGAGTGAGCCTCATTACCAACAAACACTGTCTGCCTATGTCTGTTGGTGAGGATGGACAGTTTGTTGCTAGTCATTCCCACATAGAAGGGGTAGGCATGTCAGTTGGTAAATCACGTGGGTGCTTTCACACGTGGCTCTGCCTTTGATCGTGTACACCTTCTGCATTACAGGACTGGAGTAGGTGGTGGTGGTGGTGGTGGTGGTGCATGGGACACGTTTTACACTGGGGGTGGTTACAAGGGTACGAGCCAGAGGGTAGGGAAGGTGGTTTGGGGATTTCATAGTGTAACGGAACATATTAAAGGCTTTACTTTACCGAAGTATGCGATCCCTTCCAAATTCAACCAGTTTAACGAGTATTTATGATTATAGAAAAGTTATTGTGTATGTTAACAATGATTGCACAACATGTCTCCATAAACAGTCAACCCATTAAATTATACTGAATAACTGACCCACACAAAAGTTAATATCACTTGATCACTGATACAGCAAATGTCATCATGTAAAAACACTAAGTTTATCTTAAATAATGAATATGAAGTACGAAAAATAGTGGCCAACTTAAGTATTTTGGATCTCCTTAAATAAAAATCACCCAGTGAAACCTATTTGTTCACTAGGAGCGTTTTCACTCAGTATTCACGTAATCAATCCTATTTTAGACGAAAACCAATGTAATTCTTAATAATTCATGTTACTTACTTATTTATGCAAATTAGAGAAGTCAGTTGACAAACTTCTAAAAAACAGCCTTTTTGTAACAAAGAATTATTCTGTCACGTCAACAAATCTGTCTGTCATTTTAATAACATGTTAAATTATGTCACTCGATGCAAATTAATAACTTTTCTGCACAAATTATGATAACAGATGTACATGTGACTCATAAACTGTATCTCTTTTTAGTAGTTCTTTGACAATGTTATAAATACAAGCAGCGAGAAAGGTCAAAAAGGACAGTCGGAGGCAGTCAGGGGCAGTCGGAATGTCACTTTGGTGAAGTGTGTTTCTGTGTTATTGTTTGGCAAAACAAGTCAAAGAACATGTAAAGGAAGTATTACTTTGTGTTGTGTTATGGTCTTTGGTGGACAGTGGAATTAATATGGCCACTAAAGTAATAAATATTTGATGTTTACATACGTGTTGGTTTCGCTCGTTCTTTATCATCAAAAGCACATGAAAAACACGGAACCTCATGTGTTTACCCTAGACAACCAAATTTAGAGCCAGCATCAGCAACGAGACACAGCAGCGATCCAGCAAGCAGCAGCGATCCAGCAAGCAGCAGCGATTACTACAATACAATATTTTGTAATGGCGCCAACCTAACATCAAGTGCTAACAAGCTCCGTAAATGGGAGTGAAATAGTGCGTTTATCAGCAATTAGCAAAAGATATCTACGACGACTTTTGGCGGTCCATTTACAATAGGGATGAACCAAGAGGTTATGAAGGTTAGGTGGATGGCGGAAAGACACTCTTTGTGCAGTGGGGAGGATTTCATGAAGGATGGATCTTTGCTCAGATTATTACAAGAATGTTTTGACTTTGTGGAAGGTTAATTAATGCCTATGCCTTCCCCATACTCTGAAGTGGCTAAACAAATGCTATGCATTCCCACCAATATCACTGCCAGTGAAAGGCATTTTAGCATGCCAGGCTTAGTTTTATCAGAAGTGCTGCTATCTCAACGTAGATCACTGACATGTTGGTAATTCAAAACAATAAGTACAAGTAAATTATTTTCTGAAGATAATTTACAAGTATAACTCACAGTATCTGTTTGAATAGTCAACTTATATGTATATACACAATTTTGTATTCAGCAGTTACTGTCAGAAATGGTAGTCACATAGATGTCGTGTACTGTATTGTTATCTTCAGAGACTGCTGCATTAACTGATTCTATTTCATGACTCATTTCTCTCTGTTTATTTTTCATTTAGAGAGTATTATCTCTTTCACTGAAGAGTTGTTTCAGAACTTTGTAAATTGAGTTGGACACAGACGAATGAACTTTTTACTTCTTGGCACACGTCCAACTAACAAAATTGCATCATTTTCCAATACTACAATCTTTTTAAACAAGATAGCAAGAAAATTCATAGTTCGAAATATTATGAAGATGATTAATAAATTCATTAAAAATGCATGTGTGTGTGTGTGTGTGTGTGTGTGTGTGTGTGTGTGTGTGTGTGTGTATTGCAGGCCACTCTTGATCATACTTTGTCAGTGTTTAGCTATGAAAATGACTGCTGCCTCACTCATGAGCACTTGTGCTCAACCAAAGAGCTTATCACTGCTCCACAACCAAGTCAAAAGTCAGGAGCAATCTTCATAATGGCATAACTGAAGACATTTAATATGTTTGTTCAAGTAATCATCTTAGAAAGGAAAGAGACTTTACTCTTACCCTGCAGAATCTAGTCCTAGTTCTGCCTCGAACAGTTATTAATTTCATGAAGACCAATCAAAATTAATTGTAATTTCTAAAAACATTTAGGTTATATGCAACATGGCTAAAGAGGATTGTTATGGAACAGTGCAAGGTAAAGGCATCCTTAGGCATACATAAGTTTGCAGTACATTGTCTTGCATGAACATTCAGCTGTGAACAAGGTCTTGCCCAAAGAATTACACAGAATCTGACAGTCTATATAATAACAGGAGATTAAACTTTGCTGCTTAGTTTTCACCTCACACATATCAACTGCTAAGTTTCATCATGATCTGAAACCAGGAGGCAGACAATGAAACACTCAACAGAATAATAATTGTTTCTCTGGTTGTAGTGGATGTGTCATGACCATTGATTTACTGGATTGAGGAACACTTTAATGTTCAACTGCATTTAAAGTTGTTTGCCAGACATCTAGAAACTCAGGAACCTACAAAATATGTCAGTTGTTCATCATGACAGGCCAGCTGTGCAACAGGACATCAGCCAATTGCTTATTTGATAGAAATCACAATGATGAACTGCCTGTTTTCACCAATCTCCTTCACTTCAAATAGCTGTAATCCTTCCAAACATGTTTATGAGGTACCAATATCAAAGTGGGAAAAATATTTTCATTATTGGTTGAAATGAATGCGGAAATGTAAGTTTTAAAGGTAAATATTCTGAGAAACAAATACTTACATAAAGAAATAGCCGACATCAAAAATATATACCTTTATTAGTGTCATGAAATGCTGTGCTTTGAGCACAGCTGTATGTGCACAAAACAAGGACACTGGGAAGACAGAAGTAAAACAATTAGGATGGACTGGCAAACTGAAGAAAAATCATGGCCCTCAGCAAGTCAGTGAGGAAAGATCACTAATAAAGAAAATTAGACGAAGAGTTGTAATCGTTGGACAAATATTTAGTAGTGTGCTGTTGCTGGAAACTATAGATAAGAGTAAATTGAACTACTTTTCTAAATGTTAGCATGTATCATTTGCATACAATGCAAGAGTGAAATGAAAAATACAACTGGCAAATATCAGTACTGGTATGCTATACTTAACTAACTTAAGCACAAGTTACTTTAATGGCAAATAAAAACCTTTATGAAGATTTTTTGAACTCCACACTAGAAACATTCACATGCAGTAATACTTCTCGTGACAAGATGGTTATATTTTGAAATCTACTTTTCAAGTAACTATTGGGATAACCTTCAGACGTGTCAAATTTGTACATATTTTCGCATAGTGTAAATGAAAATTTCCTTCTCATTGACCATCACAGTGTTGAACTATTACTATGAACAATTCCTTAACAACAATTCTAGAGCAACTCAGTAATGACTCATGTGGATCAAGTTGAATGCAATCCTGAATCTAGTTACTAATCTTCACACTGTTTGAAGTGAATGAATTTTTGAGGGACCTTGATTGCTATTAAAGAAAGTTTGCACTGAATGTGTAATTTTGTATGACTTATTTTGCACAAATTTCTGCAAACATACTAAAAATAAATTTCAGAATGAAATTTTTACTCTGCAGTGGAGTGCACACTCATGTGAAACTTTTTCACATTTTAAAACTGTGTGCTGGACGGAGACTAACTGGAGACCTTTGTCTTTTGTGAGCAAGTGCTTTACTGAGCTATCCAAGCAATTCACAGCTTGTCTTGACAAATATTAATTCTGCCAGCAAAGATATTGACACAATCTGATAAAATACTTTGTTCACGGACTACATACAGATTACAAATTCTTACTGGTTCAGGGCACGCATTGATACACAGCAAATGCGATAAATAAAATTTATTTTACTTCACTAGTACAAGTGTTAAATGAAAAACCCCATATCCTTAACTGATCAAAACAACAAGAACTGCACATACCCTCAACGTACATCGAGATACAAAATGTAAGCTTAACTTACAACCTATCATTGGTTGGTAGATTCATGTTGCTCCGAGATTCCTGTTTGGTCAGTTAAGTTACCTCCAACACAGAAAATCACAACACAATGCTGGTTTCAAATAGAGATTCAAATATATCTATAATAAATACTGTCAGTTGGCTGGACGATTCCTTTCTGGGACAACATTTTTAATAGTGTTAACACACTCTTTAAAGCAATGCATTATTGCCGTTTTTTAATGTATTTTGGGAACTATGAAATTAGCAACTACAGCAATGGTTATCACAATGATGCACCTGCTAACGCAACCACAGTGACGAACCAACACATTTTAGCAGCAACATTAATTTTATGAACAATTTTTAACTAAAATATTGTCCAGTCTTTTGTATTCTGCTGAGAGCTTTCCTGATTCAAAAATCAAATAATATCAAATACACTTTTAGTTATAATAACAATTGAAAAGTTGTATTGACAACAGAGCAAGGAACACAAATGTGTTAACCAAGTTTGGAACCTTATGTTCCATCTCTTAGAACTGTGGGGGAGAATTTAAATGAAGGGAAAGATTTGGGAAACTTACATATGCTAATAAATTGTGAGCTACTACATACAAAACAGGTTAGAGTTTAATTCAGAGTGGTGACAGGAAATTTATTAATTTCCTGTCCTACAGAAATGTAACTGATTCCATGTGCACTACATATATATCACAAGAACAGTTTATTCTTTATAGAGTTTATTAGCAAACTACCAATGGCTGCATTGGCTATTCTTTCATTACTTTAAAATGACATCTACTGCTGAAAGATGTTGCTGTTCGGATGGAGCACTATTACATGCTACAGTATTTTTAAACTGCAGTTGTAGTCATACTTTGAAACAAACCTATATTACAATTAAGATCGTTGACAATGAAACAAAAACAGAAAATCAAGAATTTTACCTTTATTGGCCAAATTTTAATTACAGTCCATAAAGCAAAAAAGCTGATATATTTATATATAATATATATTTTTTCTATGAATTAAAGAGTATGTGGAGTGAAAGAGGGAGGGTATGCCATATAGTAATATAATTCTATGAGTATTTGCAATTCTAAAACACAGTCAACTGTTAACAGGGATTTGGTAAAGGAATGGGGGGAGAGAGATGTAAGATGTATATTCTACCCCAAGAACTGTTGGCAGGTTGGTTGAGGCAACATTAACTGCCAAATCATCCCCTGATATGCTTCATGGAGTCCAAAATGCCATCTGCAGAAAGGGCAAGCACCTCTTCCAGTTGCAGAATGAAAAACACACATCTCCATATAATACACATTTTCATGCTGCACCACACATTCAATCTTTATTCACATGCTGTGACACTTTAAATTATATTTTAATAAAATCTTAATATACAGCTATGGCTACACTAACAAGCTGAAGTGGTAGGGAAGAAATAAGGACAATTCACATTTATTTAAAGTATAAACATTCTCTATGCAGCTTTCATGCTGTACCAAGCTGCCTCAAAACTCACTGAACCAAAAATGTCATGATTCACTCTTTAGTGACACTGAGGTTTATAAGCATGTATTACCCTGTACAGTTTATCAGTCATTCCTAAGGTACCAAAAAGTGAAACAAACAGTACTATTTGGTTACACACTGTACAGAGAAAAACAAGCTCTTACCATCTCGTTGCTCAGTCATTTATCATTTTTTAATCTTATGTGCTCTTGTACTGTATGTGTGTATAAAAGTGTCCACTGCTTGTCTGGTCCCAAGAATCTAAAACCATCCTTCACAGTTGCACTTCCAGGGATGCCATATTTGGTTGTTTCACCACAAAGAGCATTGCCCCTCCCCACTTGTTTGCAGACTTTGTGAAACCTGCACATTAAGTGTCTTCATGCGAACATTTAACGAGGAGGAATAGTAGCTCACTTCATTCTCAAAATAAAATGGTTCTTACAGCTAACAAACATTTATATATGCAATTTTGTTTCTGAATCTGGGATCACTTGACCACATAATCACTCACAAATTTATTCAGGTGTGTGATGTCAATAGCAGCAGTCAAGGACCTTCAAATGCTGTAGTGTACATAAAAGATATACCACTACAGCTTGATATAATAGTTACAATGAAAGGAAATTAAGGGGAAAATTATTCTCTATCTACTTACAGTATTTTCACTTTATTCTGGGCATCTCTGTCTTTCACATCATTCTTCTCTACTCAAAATTTAATGCCTTAAATCTTGTGCTGGCCAGCTCAGTCTAGAATCTCACCTTTTCCATTAAATGTAATTGTAAAATCTTGAGCCAACAGAAAAGGCCTCTTTTCACCAGAACCCTCTCCTTGACTAAAATCTATGATTCTACAAAAACAATTATGTTGAAAAGTCTTCAAAATATCCAGATGGTATAGTGGAATGAATATTGGAATACTTTGTATCGTAGTAAACACATCTCAAAAAGTCGAAGAGGAAAACAAATCCATATTTCATATACTTTAAACAATAACTGTCATTAGTATTTCTCTTAATACACACAACTGTATAGAAAAACTTCCATAAAAAGCTACACAAATAACTCTCGAATTTTTTAAAAATTCTTATAAAATGGTTTTACAATTCTTTAATTTGTGTTGCACATGAACATAAAAAGCTCTCGTCTCATCGACTGCAAGCTGGTTGGCCGGCGGCCGAGGAGAGTTTTGATGCAGTGAGCTAAGCTGGGTCACACAACACACTTAGACACCAAATAAAGGACTTGGGAGGGACAGGGAAGGTTTTCTTATCACACTCTTCACTTTGATTCTTTTTCTTCTTTCTGCTTGTTCTCCTCTACATCTTTTTCAACTTCTTTCTCTTCTTTTTCAGACTGAAACAGAATTACCATTTCCATAAATTTGTGTAATACTGAACAATCACAAAGTAATAAATAAAACTCAAACCTGCACAATTAATTTTAAGATATGGACTGTATATCAGTTGCCACTTTGATAGTGAAAATGATGTGAGCAAAATGAAAGAACTTTTGAGGCTGTGATTGCCAGAGACAGCTGGTAGTATATTGTGTAAGGGAGATTCAAGTGGAGACATACTTTTAATAATCTTGAGGATAGTTTGGGAGGCTACAGTGCAACAGCTTCGTAAATCTGATTGAATAATAATTCTAGCATTTCAAAACGTTTTCACATACAGTATTTGGTGATGACTGCTGGTTTAAGAATCTTGCTCTCCTCCAATGCATCATGAAATACAGTATCATATCCTAAACATTAATGCTAGATCAGCAGAAGATTTGTAAAATGATTGTCATTCCTTTTTCTTGAATTTAGTATAAATTTTTTGTTTATTTATGAAAGGTTATAACTTTCATACTTTTTTCTTTTCTTTATGATGATGTGTTAGGATTTACAACATTTTTAACAGTTCATTCAACATACCTAGAATGGCAGACAGGGTCAGTTTGACACCACTGTAATATCCAAGTTTATGTAGATAAACCAACAATCAAGCTGCAAATATCAGAAATCGTGCAGAGTTCTTGCTACTCATTATTCCATTATGGCAGATGCACATTCCATTCTGACAGTTCAGATCATTTCATTCACATGACTTTCTTTGGCAGTTTAAGACTTTTTGAACACACCTCAGAAGTGTTGACTTTTCTGATGAAGAAACATTACATCTCTGAGAACTCCAACATTGAATTTGAAATTGACTTCACTGATTAAAGTGAGGGTTTGTATCAGAGGCAAGATGAAGACACTGAATGAAGATGGGTTAGGGGAAGGGGCAGGAGGATTCAGATTCTAATTTATGTAAATCCTTACAGCAGACCCAACTGAATGCCTCTACAATGATGGTTACTAGGGATGGAAGCTAGTGAGAGATTGCCAAAGTTTGATCTTGTGGCAGAATGTTGGCTACAAATATTGTAAAGCAGAGGAGGTACTACTACTAACACTATCTGCCAACTAGTAGATGACTTGCCGATGCTTTCCACATAATTTTTGGCCCTGCAGTGCTACCTCTCAAAGAAATACACAATCAAATGCTCGAGAAGTGCTGTGTCACTTTATCTGGAAAAATTTCTAGCTGATATATATGCTTGTGGTGTCATTTGTACAAAATAATGTGTGCATGGCTGATCTTTAGTCGCCTTCTTTGAAGCCTACCGTTATGAATAGTGGTCTTACTTCATGAGCTTCTCATGTTTCTCAGTTCTGATTAACTATGAACCCAAGCTGTATACCTACCAGCCAAAAAATTGACTTATCTAAAATTTGGGGGAAATTCAGTGGAAAACATTTTTTCTACCTGTCCTGCAGAAAACAACTGTAGATAAGCAACTCCTGACCAAGCAAATCAAGATGCAGTTTCACTGAATTCATGTTCAACAAAGCTGACAAATATGGTCTCAAATTCCGTAATGCTGAGGATGTGCTTAAATGTTTACTAAATGACGTTTCCCCGCACCTCAGGAAAGAGGAAACGCACAGAAGAAATCACTACATGACATGATTCTGCATCTGCTGGAGGACTATTTCTGAATCAAGAAAGAAACTTGACAGGCCTCTCTTCAGACAGCGCAAAGGAAACTTTAAATGGTACAGTGATTGTCTGTTGTGAGATCCCTGATGAGGCAAGGAAGCTAATGTTTAAATACACCAATAAAATATGTCAGAAAGGCAACACAGACTGCATCATGACTATAGCATGGAAAGAAGAATAATGCCATTCTCTCCAGAATACTGCATGCTGAAGTAGGTGAAACCATAAAAATCTACAATGGAACGAACTATGGAGTAGATATGGTTGATCAAATGACCAATAAATATACTATCAGGGTTGCATGTAGGAAAATGTCTTCTGCATCATCCTGACATGGCAGCAATAATGCATGCATCACCTGCAAAATAGGCTGTAACAAGAAATGACGAAAGGAAAAGTTCACATTTTAGTTGGCAAATGAACTTGTGGAAATAAAGAAGCAGGGAGGGCAGAAAAGTGCCAGACCATCCACTGCAAAAGCAGCAGAACCAGGACCAGAAGCAACTATGTTAAGTGCCACAAAGCCGCGTGCGGAGAATATGCGTGTGAAACAAAAGTCACCTGCACAAAGTGCACTAGTAGAATACAATGACTTTAGTAGAATGTCCATGTGTTAATAACATATGTGAGTAAGATGGGAAATATATATACTAAGCACACCTAGAAGGTTCTACAAATAGCTATATATGGAAGTCTACAGTTAGGAAACTTGTTAGCATGAGCAAAGAAATTAGTAAGTACATGTGTATTAATTATCTTGTTTAATTATTATGTAGCTAGTGAAAGGTAGAGATTAACATGCACTAAATTAAGGTATTAGTGTAAATAAAATATGAAAATATTTGATGCAGGGTCCAGATGCCCCCTTTCCTCCCATTTTTGGACTGTCAAAAAATCTGTTCTAGTGTTGACCTTTATTGTTGTACTCTAATATGCAGATTAATCTTTTCAGCCTTACCCAATTGGGCTTAATTTCTTATACAGTTCAAGCAAGCACAACTGACTTCTAAGAAATTAGCTAATTAGCAGGTATAGAAGTATGAAACTGGAATTTCCCTTTAGATGGTGCTACCCATCAGTGTAGAGCCCATGAGACTGCTTCTGCTGTACCATCTGCTTCCTGCAACAGCTGACTAGGAATGTCAACTCACAGTAACCCAAGTTCCTCACATCAGTTTCTGTTTCAAACCCATAAACATGTCTAGTTTTGTGTCTACAAACTATAGCAGACAGTATTGGTTTTCTGCTATTTGAAGAACAATGCTGCCAAATTGCATCTAATTCTTGCTGAAGCTTTCAATGAACCTGCTTTTGGGAAAAAACAGTTTCGAGTGGTTCAAAAAATTCAGAAGTAGTGATTTAGATGTGAGAAATGACAAAAACAGGAAACCATCGAAAAAATTCCAAGACAACAAATTGTAGGCCTTATTGGATGATGATTATACTCAAGACTCAACAGGAACTCGTTGAACAATTTAATGCGATGCAGAAAGCCGTTTCTGCACTTTTCCCATAGCTTTCAACTGACGAGAAAGTGGGAAAATGGATTATGCATGAACTGAATGAAAGCCAACAAGCAAATCTAAAGGCCAATTGTGAAATGCTACTTGCCAGATACAAAAGAAAGTCGTTTCTCCATTGAATAGTGACAGGTGATGAAAAAATGGATATATTTTGGGAATCCTAAGTGTTTTAAGTCATTGGTGCAGACCAACGACATCCACTAGAAGACCGAATCGCTTTGGAAAGAAGACAATGCCTATGTTTGGTGAGATCAGGAGGGTGTCATCTATTATGAGCTGCTAAAACCTGTTAAAACCAGCAGCAAATGAGTGATTTAAATCAAGTATTACGTGAAACAACTGAAATATGGAAAAAGGCAACACAAAGTCGTATTGCTCCATGATAATGCTCCATCACACACACCAAAACAGGTTAGGGAACTGATAGAGGCATTCAGTTTGGAAATACTAGGGCATTCGGCTCATTCCCCAAACTTGGTTCCCTCCAATTATAATCTATTTACATCATGGACACGCTCTTGCTGAACAACACTTCAACTCGTATGAAAATGTAAAAAATGGCTCACTAACTGGTTCACTTCTAAAGAAAAACTTTTTTGGCATGGTATTCATAGCCTGCAATACAGATGGGAGAAATATGTAAACAGCACTGGAGATGAAATACTGTTTATCAGTTTTAAACAACAGACATGTAATTATTGAAACCAAATTCAGGTTTCATACTTCTACACCTGGTAAACATGATAGTTAATACATTTTGTATGTACTTTAACAACTTATATTTGCTCATATTAACAATATACGAGAATCGCAGGTTTTTCGGAAATGAGATACCAGTATCTATGGACGCACCATAATCAATATCATTGTATTGCGAAAATTTTGTGGAAGAAATACTCTGCTTTTCTTCAAGAATTTTTAAGTACTGTAGAACCTTTGTTCTACTAGGCAATGTTACAGTGCGAACTTCTGCAGTAGAAGATAATGTTCTATCTTTACTGACAATATTTGTAGTGTATCCAGCTCTTGGCCCCTTTGGTATATATTTCTTCTGAGGCTATGACAATTAACATTCTTTAAATTCAAAAACTCAAATTAACATTTTATATTTGGTAATTTTTGCAAATACAATATAATGTTTATGATCTAGGTGACAAAACAAATTAGACAGCTACAGACAGTAGGTGAAAGGATCTACTTGATGACAACTTTGTAAAATTTGATCCTGTGAGAATATGAAGGAGTCCACAACTAATTAAATATGAAGTAGTAGATTTAACAAACTTTTTTGGATGTACATTACAGTTCCACAAAATTAACACTTGACACAAAATAGGAAGACTTATGGCATATTGAACAGAGACTTAGGAACTTTTGTATAGAAAGCAATTTCAAAAAACCAATTTGCATTCACACTTGGTGTAGAGGGAGAGTGGTGTGGGTTCTAACAACAAAAAAGGTTCAAAGTGGAGGGGAAAAGGGGGGACAGGGAGAGGGGCCAGGGGAGAAAAAGTTTATGGCAAAGAGAGTATACAAATAAAATGAAAATGCAGAAATGAGAACAGATTTACATTACAAAGTTGAGGAATATGTCATGGATTACACTAAAAGGCGAACAGTGGTGGGCCATGTTGCAGTGCCACGAACTTATGTATTGACTGAGGCATGAAATGTCTGTTTAGGTGGTTATACAGAAAGGTGGTTATACAGAAAGGGGGTAGGGGACAGGCAGGGGCAGCCAATATCAGTACACGATTTAATACACTACATGGGCTAGTACATGGAGTAGCAACATATAATCTGTATTCATAACAATGGAGAAAATAGAAATGTTAGCCAACTTTTAGGTGTTAATACAATATCCTAAAAACCAAAACAAGAAATGAAGCTGTTTGTTTATTATGTTGCCTCATTTGGTGCAGCAGAAATGGAAAATGTTAACCTACTACTACAACAACATTAAATCTGATGTCAAAATTAATATTCATCTTTTAAAGGCTAGCATTTACACTGTACCTTTTCTTTCTCAATCTCTTTTTCAATCTCTTTGTCACCCTCCTTGTCACCTTCCTTCTCATCCTTCTCCTTTTTCTTTTCCTCTTCCTTTCCTTTGCTCTCTTTCTCTTCTGGTGGAGGTTTAGGCAAGTGAGAGTTCAGATCTAGAGTTTTGCAGATCTCTTCCCAGTCAGGGAAGCACCTGTGTTCAGAAATTAAATTTATAAAATTATGCACAGTTTTGCACAAAATATACTTCAGTTATCCTTGTAGTAATATTCTAAACCCAAGAATGAATGTTATTAGCCAATAGTTTAGTCAAATTTCTTCCATTAACACAAACACTTATCTGAAGCATAATATATTGCTTAACATGACTGACATTACCTTTCTTTCATTCTGTTCACATGGCCTACAAGGTTTGCACAGTTCTCTTGCATGTAGTCTCTTAGCGAATACTGAACCTCCTTTTCGATGAAATATATCTGAGCCAAGCTTGAAAATGCTACAACGTCCAACTGAAAAATATAAAGGCAAAATTAAATTAAATGTGAATCTTTAATCATAGCATTTGTGAAAGTCAAGTAACAAGCAAGTTTTTTTTTAAACAAAAATGTAAAGAAAAATTACCGTCGTCGGCTCATCTCCGAAGAAGAAAGGTTTGTCTGCCAACATATCTGACAGTACTTTGAGATCATTTTGACCAAATTCAATTATTTCCTCAGGCTTGTGTACACCAATTCCTTGAGCTTTCACTTTCTTGGCTCCCTGAAACAAGGAAACCTTTATTTTTATATAAACTGCCAACAATGTACTCAGATGTAACTAAGTTTATGTTTGTGGAACTTTACCTTGCGGGCAAATGTGAACTTGAAGAAGAAGTTTAATATTCCATTAGGGATTTTTGAGCCAAGGGCATGCTGCAGGTTTACTTTATATCCCTTGATAACATTATCTGGGTATTTTGTCCTCCACCACGCAACCACCCTGTAACATTTTAATTTGTTATGACATTCTTACTTCATGATGTGTGCCATGTAATGATACCTTACATTATTATTTAATGAATGAATGAACAACATTTAGTACATAGAGAGAGAATAATAGTAACAGAGTATCTTGCCAACTTTATTACAAATTGTCCTAATAGACTTTTGCAACGAGGAAATTTTAGACACATCAAAGTCAATTCAAGGTAGCTTTCAATTTTTTCTGAACCTTTCATTTGTCCACCCTATTGCCACAAATATGGTAGGATAAAATATACAATGTGTCTCCATTTCTTGAGATGGTATCAAAGAGAGAAAAATATGACCTGTATAGATGTGAAGTACAAGAAATAAGAATGCTTCGGAGCAAACATGTGTACATGGGTTGGACGAAACAAAAATTCAAATAACTCCCATAGTTTTTTGGGTAAATATTTAAAAATCACTAAAATAGAGAATTATTTATGATCTGAATTAATGGCTAGTAACTGAATGAAACTAAGATAATATCTGTTGGTGAGACAGGTTTATATGCTTACCACATCATAATAGCAAAGACAAGGTTTCAAATTTATTCCCATTCTGGCCAAAATTGTTGCATTTGAGACACACTCAGCTCGTCTAACAATGCAACATAGTGACTCATTTACTATATTTTTTGTAATAGGGCCTGCAATTGACAACTAAGCATCCATAAAACCAAAATATTTATTACTATTTGAGTATTTCTCACCAAGTTTCCTTAATGAAACCACTCCGGATGGAAGTGTCAAAGTTGTAACATATTTTGGCATCCAGCCAAGTAGTCATCAGTGATAATGTACCAAGGTGCTATTGCATTGTCCACTCTACATATGCTTTCTGTTTCCCCTCCTGGTCTGCATGGGAGCAGGGGCATTGCTGCAAACTACTCCGAGTGTGGGTCCATGCGTGCTCTGCCAAGACTCCACGTGGTGTTGTTTGTGATGGTTTAGACAAGTGTATAAAGCAACTTTCACTGCACTTAACTGGTTTTACTTTTACTTTATTTTATTTTATTTGAGAAGCAAATGAAAGGCCATTTTGCCTTGAGAAATTTGTAATTACACCAACTTCATTAGAAAGTGGAATACAGAAATAATTCCATGTTATGCAGCAGGCTGTAACATTACTAGAACTAAACTGACACACTGCATGGTGCTGAAAATGTAGGCCCTGAACTGGATCACATTAATATTGGCATGGGCAGACTCTACTCTAGATCTCCAACAGGTCTATTCAACAAATTAAACCAGGGCCACACAGCATTTTCACCCAGACAAAATTAATGTGATCGTTCAACCAGATATGAACTGACATCTTTACATATACTCAGCTTCTGTGACTAGTGAAGAGGCATTTTACACTTACCAAACTAAATGATTCTCAATCATTGAGATCATTGCATGAGAGACATTCTTCTGATCATTTGTCAGACCTGCATCCAAGTCTTTCCCAAATCTTTGTCCCAGCTCTTTTAGGATGATGGTACTGTCAGCAATTTCTTCACCGTTCAGCTCCACAAATGGCAGCTGTCCCTTTTTCGACCGGAACTTCATTTTGTGATCAACATTCTGGAAAAGAAAAATATCTTACAGCAGGACACTTATTTACATCCTTACAGTTAGATAAAAAGAGCCTGTGTTCACCATGTGTGTGGTAAAAACAAGAGACCTGAATAGGATTAGTGAGTTTAATACAACACGATGGATGGGCAGTGTTTGAAGGCAAAGTGACTCACTGTATGAATGAATCACCCATGTGTGTTTCAGAAGACTGAAGTTTAGAATTTGGTATGTTTGTTCTTTCAGGCATATATTTTAAAAGTATAATGTTTGTACATTTAATGTTATATTTCTTTATCTCTTGTGTGTTCTTGAAAAGCTCATGCTTTTAGATGATTCACATTAATTGCAGAGGCATCGATCTTCACTTAGTCTCCAAAATGCTCCTTCCATGAAAAGGATAGTTTACTGTGGCCCTCTATGGAATAGTACTTCTACAACAGCAGTTTAAGTGGCACACTATATTTTCCTGGAGGTACTGTAATGTTACAAGACTGATTACTAACACCACTTTTTGTAATTATTTCATACAACATCAGGCCTATGAAGTTTATCACAGTTTTTGTCTGTTCCATCCAAAATTAAGCACCTAAAGAAGCTTATACTCAGCATCTTCATTTTATCAAAATAAACCTTAATTTTCTGCAAAGTGGTTAGTGTTTCAACTGTGGAATCCGCTGTTTCCATCTTAATACAAATTCCATTCCCCACAAAAGCAGTTTTTTCATTACTCTGCTAACAGTTTGCAAGCAGTTATAGCATTCACTGAGTAAATGCAATGCCAAAAATAACCAAGCTAGCTGGGAAATTAAAGCTTACAGTCAGGAGCGAATCTTTGGGTTTCCCAAGTGATTTTACTAAAATTGGTACAGAACAGATCCACAAAGCTTTCTGTTCCCAGTATTCATCTTTCACTTTACAAACACTGAATGTTTCCATATCCTGGGTAGTACTCAAAAAGTTATGGCAGAAACTGGCCGCATAATAGGAAAACCCCGAAGACTTTGTGGTTCTACTACTTTCCAATACTTTCTCTCCAACGGATGCTAATCCAACAAGATATCCAAGCAGGATTTTATGAGCAGGAGAACAATACTGGCATATTTCAGGGTTGAGCCAAGTTGTGGCAGCTTCTTCAGTTGTTTAATATTGATCACAATGGGCAGTGTTTGATAAGATATAACTGTGCTCATCTGAAGCACCAATGTTAATGTTGTGACTTGGTTCAGATAATTTATTGGCAGTAAAGAGATTTTCCCATGACTTCTCAGCTTACAGTTACAAAATGCTGTTACTACAGCTTACAGTACCTAAGCTTTGAGGGGAGGAAACTCCTAAAGTTTTGTAGTTAATGGTAAAATAGTTTTAAGATTTAGTGACCATTTTGAGTACATTTGCTACTGGTCAGTATCCACTAAACATTCCTCAATTCTCCAAACATTTGTCATTGCATCAGGGCAGGCTGTAAGTTTGGTTTGTAAAATTTTTCTGGTTACACCCATATTGGCATTAACATGCTCTCTGAAAGTCTTGCTTCCAGCAGAAAGGAGAGAATTTGTGAGTACAATTTTGCATTAGAGCCAGAGATTATCATGGTAATTTTGTACCCTGCATTTGTCAATTATTTGCTTTTTACTTGTTAACATTGCACGTAAGTTCGAAGGAAACAGATTTATGTTAACTTAACCCCAGCAGTCACTAATTTGTTTTAGAACAACTGTCTGCCATGACTTATTTCGGGCAACTCCATATTTTCCCTTCGCCGTACTTCTTGCATCCTCGTCCCTAAAATTTTTCTGATGTGGCGTCATTTCATTATAGCAGGGGCAGCGACGAACTAAATTGTAATGCTTGTGACGAACGGAAGACAAATCTTAACACCTATACTACTACGGGCAGGAGGTTAGAAATTTATTCTAGCCTCCTGGAGTACGCGAGTCTAGTGCACGCACGATCGAGTAGTTCCGTCGGCTTGTGCTGCTGCGCGAAATCTCGCCGGGACGTGGCAGAGTGGGGCGGGATGTTGAGGGCTGGGGGAAGGCGGCTGCTCGCGCCCGGGCAACGGCCGCAGCCCGTGCTGCGCTCGTATTGATCGTGCTGGCCGCGCCCGCCCAGACGACGAGCAGACGGCCGGCTCGGGAACAATGCTAGCCGGCGCTGGCGCTCCAGCAACAGCCGCGGGCGCGTGCGCTCTACTGTTTCCATCGACGGCGGGTTTTCCGCAGATTTGCACGCCATATTTTCCGTATTCAGAACGAGTAGGTTCGTTCTTAATCCGTTTTGATGCGAAAATTGGGGCATAGTACGTAATTGCGATCGCCTCTAAGTTATTTGGAATGGAGTACTTTAAACGCGAAACGGTATGTTCTAGGTGACTAGTCCATCACCGACACACAGTTTTGTGCTAAAGAGTAATGTGATTTGAATATTGGTGGTTTAGCGCATAACAGTTGTAGTTTCAGTATTTCACAAAAGACATCGTTCGTTATATGGTTGTGTAAGCTGATAATTTTATTAACAGCCAGATCTATCACGTCAAGATATCACCCGCGTGCAATAATCGTTAACTGAATATAATTAAATAAAATGTCTGCTGGGCGAATTTGATTAAAGTAGCAGTCTGACTAGTATTTGGTCATGTCACACGAATTGGTACTGGAAAACAATTATCCGTAATTCTATGAAATTTAACACCTAAACAATCATCTTGTGGTGCAGTTGTTCTTGTCTCCGTGCTTGCTGAGAAAATGGGATGAGGAGTTTCGTCTTATGCAAGACACCTTTTTTGTTTCACACATACATGTTTCAGCACTTTTGTGCTACCGTCAGTGCGTTCTATTTTATTTTTAACTGTAAATTTGTTGTTAACATTAACATTCGTGTTGCTTACAACATTATGTAGAAGTTGCATTTATAACTTAATTGGCGAAGAGTGAGTAAGCATATGGACAATAACATCGCGTAAGGTATGTTAACTAATGCTTGCATCCACTTTTCGCCAATGAAGTTATAAATGCAACTTCTCCATAATGTTGTAAACAACACAAAAGTTAATATGTTAACAGATTTACACTTAAAAATAAAAAATAGAACCCACTGACGATAGCACAAAAGTGCTGAAACGTATGGGTGAAACAAAACAAAAAAGGTGTCTTGCTTAAGGCGGAACTTCTCATCCCATTGTATCTGAAGTCTGTAGCTGCGGGATTATTAAGAACTGGTACAGGAGTAAAATGTGCTGCCATCCTTGGGCGGAAATGGATGAAACCTTGCTAAGTCATACAACAGGCAGCACATTCGGTCATTCAGTTTGCAGTCCTATGTAGAGCGCGATGCTCCTGTTTACAAAGATTCGGTTGAGTGGTTATAAGATGCTGTTGCCACCAAATTTATCTGATCGGCTAAGTACAGTTTTCTATGTAAATGGTCGCAGTAGCTGATGTAATTCAGGCCGATCAGATAAAATACGACACTTTTTCCATGCCGTCAATGTTACTGTTATGTTTGGTTCTCAATTACAGAACTTCAGGAGGTTAACTTTCCTTTTTGTTCCGAAGGGCAAACGGGCAGTGCCATAAAAATATCCTGCTGGAGTTTCATGCTGACAAAATGCTTCAAAGAAACGGGACGCCAGATTGTTCTGTCCCTACATTAAGACTGGGCTCTTGTTTTAGGTTTTATCGATATTTTATTGCTCATCACAGCGTCGTACATTATACGCTACAGTCACGGTAATTCGCGCATGAACCGACCTCTTCCTTCCAGATATTGTAGGGTCCGCGATTAACATTTGTTTTTCTAATCTAATTGCTGCTCTCCCACATGTGAAAAGAAAGTAATACTCTATCGGTGTGTGGATCTCGTGAACTCATTTGTATGTATTTTTAGTTTCATTGATTAGTATATCGTGTGCCTGAGCTAACATTCGCGTCAGCTCAAGTAAACACGCCATAACTCATCTGCTCTTCCTTTTTTACAGTGAAATAATATTGTGCGTAAATTTCAGTCTGCTTCGTCTTTTTATCGAAAACTAGCGTCGTACGCTTTCACTGTATTAAGTTTTGAGTTCACACAATGAATGATTTCAATTACAAAAGATCAACGATTTTCCAAACTAACATCCAGGAAGAACGACATGGAGGGAAAAAAAAGGTTAAACTATGAGAATGTGAAGGGCGAAGTGATTAAGATTGCAGAAAGCTGTGCGAATACATAGGTCCTCTTCTGTGACACGAAGTTGAATTACACGAAGTTCATGCAATTAACAGCCACCAAAATAGGAACTTGGAAGCAAGAGTCAGATTCCTCATCGATGTCTAATTTCGCATTAATCAACTTGGGAGTTCGGATTCTCTCGGACGACGCTTTCGTGCGCACACGAAACAAAGAAAAAATTGCATGTAATCTGAGAAACATAAGACGGCAAACCAGCAGTGCTGACGCTCGCCTAGTATTTGGTTCATTGGTAACTTCATTTGGAGTGCGATTATTAATGTCGCTGGTTGTAACTACTGAACAGTTTATTTCGCATCATGTTTGTCCAAGTTTACATTGCATAGTTATCACTTCTTGCGAGTTTTAGCAAATCTTTTTTCGAACAGTGTATCCAACACGATGAGGAGAGCAAAAGTACACATACTACGAGTAGGAAACCAGGTGAAAGCAAAAGTACTTTTGAAGCTAAAATTTATTGTAATGGTTCTTATTTACGTGACCATTACGGCACTCCAACCCCAGTTCTCGATACCAGTAATATCGTACTACTATTCTGCGAAGTAACAGACATTTTTGTGACAATATTCACATTTGGTTTTATTAATGCATGGGTACTCCGATGTATCTATATATTACAGTGATATGGTTCTTGTGTGTATTCATTTCTGTGAGACTGTCAATCTTTGACTTACTTGTAACCGATTTGGCGCGAATGCGCACAGGGCAGTCTTTGTTTCATTTTGCACAAGTGAAGCTATTTCGCTTTGTGGAAGTACAGTCAAATCTTGTGTTTGGTTAAAGTGGAAATTAAATATATGAAGATTGATACGAAACTGTTTTCTTGATATGACAATTAAGAAGTATATGTGAATTTATAAGCGTGAACACCAAGTCAAAAATATTTCTACCACGCCATTGTTCTGATCTGGGATTGTTTGATCATTAAGAATTTTCTGAAAAACTCATTTGTTAGGTCTTCAAATATCGCTAAAATACAGAAATGGACCTTCTAGCAGTCCAAGTGGAATCGCCCTAGAATCAACAAGATGAGCCATAACTTCGACGAAATCTACGTGGGAATCCAGTCAAGATAAGTGCCAAAATATATGACTTTACAATGACTTCATTATTTCCATTCTGACGATACCATCTACAGTCAATAACTTTGTTGTTGCCCGATAAAGCGAACATATGCTGCGTGAGCAACATTATTAATCTGATTTCTAACCTACTTTGCAAGTGGTGGTATTGTTAGAGAAATGACGGCGGTGCAGTGCGTGGCGACAGTGATGACCGAGCCAGTAGTGGAAGCGGCACTGGTCTGACTTACGATGGTAGCATGGAGCACCCAAAATTTGGTAAGGAGGATAGGACAGCAGTGGCAAGTCAAGTCAGGGAGGGTGCAGTGAAATTCTAACAATAGGAAAGGGATCACTTTAAAAATCCGGCTTCGTTTACTTGTATGACCTGGAATGTCTTAACACGCGCACCCCGCGGCACGTACGTTTAGCACCTTTGCTTAGCTGAAGAGCCACGGCCTCCACAAAGGTGTCAGACATTCCAGGCAGCTGGTGGCCGGACGTGTACCGCTTTCCCGGGCTGGCACGCGCGGCATACTGACACAGCTCGCGGCCAACAGCAGTCACGAACCCCGCCAGTCACGCACCCTCTGCTCCAAACATAGAACTCCCATACCCCTTTCTGTTCCACCGCTTCTCACGTGACTAAGCCGTCGGCCTTCACTGATTCGATCCCTCGGTTTGTCCTCTTGTGTCAAGTCTTTCCCTGTCTGCCTGCAACACCACACACTCTTTGCTGTTCATCATTGCCAGACCCTTCACATTTTACCCTCTGCAGTTGTGTATGGTGACCACGCCTTAGCATATGCCCATCACTCTACTTTTTTTGACGAGATTTTTTCCGCGGTCTGCTTTCTTTTTCAATACTACATTTTGGACTGCGACAATTTGCGTCTCTAGTACTATAATTTTAGATGCTTGTACACGTCAGTCAAAAGGAATAGTATCACAAAATGTGGGGTGGGGCAATGTGGCCGCTTCTCCCTGACCAGTGCCAACAATATGGCTGTGACGACAGCAGCAGTCTATTTGTTCTGGATGCAGTCACTCACTGCCGATGGCACTGCAGTACTGAGTTTGCTTAGGACGATGGTGAAAACCTTTAAACTTTTCTGCGTGTCTTCGAAAGTGGTTTCCGATGTTCTGTCGCGTAAAATAAGTTCATAGAGAAATGAAATGTATTCCATTCATGAGATGTGCGAGTGTGGGTAAATTAATTTATAATCTGAGAAACGGACAGGTATGTGGAATATGGAACTGGATCGGTCCGAGGAGCGTGTTCGGATAGCTTAGATGGTAGGCGACTGCTTGTGATAAGCAGGAAATCAGGATTAGAGCGCCGGTTCAGTACAAATTTTCATACGTCGCTTTAGGTAGTGGATCTGTGCCTAATAGTTAAGATGAATATCTGGAATAAATATTATTTGAAAACTTTAGTTCGTCATCAAATATAGATAACAGAGAAACACTGGAGACGATGCACAACTTACGTTACTGTTCATGACTGCCACTAAACAGCAGCGGTGTCAACTTTTTGCACAATCAGATATCAGGTAGTAGCCTCTTCTCTCATCTGCATCAGTGCCTAAGAAAACTAGAACGAAAAAATTCTTTGGACACCCATTTTGAAGAAGCAATGAAAACTGCTTTCTTCTTATCTTTTTTATATACGAGGATTGGAACATTAACAGTGGCAACCATTTATTTACAGCTCGTACAAAATAGATACGTGTTACAAAGTTTTACTGACCTTCAAAGTAGTCACCAGCATTGTGTACAACCCGTTGCCAGCGATGTGGAAGTCTTACGATACTCTTAGCAGTGCCAGTTGTGTTTAAACAGAGCGTCGCAGTCTATTGCCCAACGAATTTGTGGCAGTTCTGAAGCGAATACCATGAAGTGTGTCCTTCAGTTTAGAAATCTAGTTGAACTCACGAGGGTTCAAATCAGGGCAGTGCAGTAGGTGGCATAGCACTTAGCAGCCCCATCAGTCAAACAAATCGGTAACAGCTTGCACTGTACCGTGCTTGAGCCGTGAAGCTTTCAGCTTTGGCGTAACCGCCGACACCTACGAAGGTTATGTTGTTACGCAGTTCATTGGTGTGTGATACGTCTGCGTTATAAGGCAGTGGGAGCTGTCAGTCCTCCGCATCATCGTGCAACTGTTTTGTTACTAAAATGTTATACGCTCGTTCTTCACGAAGGAACAAGATTTGTGCAACTGCTGTGCGCTTCCTGTGTTCTCTTCCCATTAATACACAGTGACTCTTCTCCCCTATCATACAAGTACTTTTGGAGTGCCAAACTTAACAGGTTTTTAGATCCATCAATGCATTGTATGGTTTGCCTTTTCTGCCTCCGCTACTTCTGTCGCGACGCATTGTACCGCGTCTATAATAAGCGCGCTGGAACTTGCGTTTCGCCAATGAGCCACGCAATACTGCTCGTCTAGAAGAAACTGTAGCACCTGCCGACTTCCAACAAACCAAATTCAAACCTTTTCGAAACTTTTTCGCTTTAACCTGTCAAAAAGCGTGAATGGAAAAATTTGTCTTACTATATTTCAGATATTGATGTGTTAGAAATTCCAAGTCATACGTGAAATTTTGATTTATTATTTCACTGTTGTTGACTATTGTCCAGAAAATTTCCACACGTTCTCGAGATGTGCTACTGAAGCCAACTATAAAATTTTTTACAACACAGTTTAGGAGATATGACGCGAGAAGTATTGAGAGTGCGAAAAACCAACTTCTTAAATGCTTCTCTGTTTCAATGGCACAAAATTGAATTGGAAGTGTCAAAAGTTAGTTCTCGTATCACTATTATGTACAGTTGTCAAATTATAAGAAACGCCCTGTGCCCAGTAAACATTTCACGCAGTGTCCTGCGGGCCGCAGGATAAATTTCCGCACCTAGCAAAACGTAACTTTATTTTTGGAGAGTGTGGGCGACAGTTAAAGCGTTGTTACTGCTCCACTACAATGGACACCATACAATAGGAATGAAACGGATTATTGGATGGTGTACGACCGCGGTACTCAGGGTGGGAAGTTAGCGTCGTTGTGCAGCTCATTACAGTGGCGGTAAATTTGAGCAGCGTGGCGGGAACTTGGCCCCGTAATGGCGCAGTGTGGACGGCGCGCAGTTTGGGCCGGGTGCCCGCGGGCCCGGCGCGACGCGAGAGCCAATTACAGTGGAGAGCAGCAGCTAACGGCGCCGCTTTGGAGCTCAGCTCTGCTCTCAACAGCCGCAGGCGGCCGCCAACGGCTCGCAGCGTCCGGCTGGCGGCCTACCAGTCAGGCGCCAGCACCTCAACATTCCCGCACCGAAACGATTATCTGTTGTATCGCCCGGCGCAACACTCACTGCTGGTTGCTCCATGTAGCTATCTGATGTGCCTAAGAAATTTATGTAGATGCAAAAATGCTACATCAATCTCTGTAGTTCGTTTCCCAGCAAAACTAACTTCCACGTAAAAAAACTAAGGATTCGCGACAGTTTTCCGCTAAGCAACCTTTTTCCAATTAGATTTGATATCGCAGCTTCGTAATGAACTGATTGCTCTATTACCCACAGTTTCTGTGCTACTTCGCAATTACGTAAAACAGTACGTATTTTGAAAACTTTGCCGTAAAAATGTAGTCGCTGGCTAGTCTGGTGCATTTCTAGCTATACAATGGTGTGTACCAAATGTGGGTAACATGAATTTTTTTTTAATTGCTGGAAGGAGAGCCGTAACACTTCCCGGTGTCTAGTAAATACCTGACATATTTTAAGTTGTCCGCGACGATACGACTAGTGTGGCAGCAGGAGCGTCGCACAGGTAATCGTCGAGTCGCGCGACTTTTATTGCATCGTGTCATAGCATATGGTATTGCCCTATACAGAACCGCACCTAGGTGGCGCACTCCGCTGCAAGCTTGACGAGCATGCGTAGTCAAGTACCCTGTGCAAGCATTCGTGACTGACAGTACCGTAGTTTCGTCCACGTATTCTTACTGTAAGCTGCTGTTGCTTAATTGATCTTTAATTGGGTAAGCTATGGAAGGCATGCTAAAGTGCACATGCCAAGTGTGTACTGACTAGCTCTTCGTGCACCACGGTTTCCACTTCTCTTCCGATTATCGGTCCTGCACTGATTGTCTGCCACTTCGTTCTTCGTCATTCAGACTTATTTGACATTGGAAACTTCTCCGCCATTCTAACCACTGGGTGATATGATGCGCTGATGGTGTACGCTTCCGCGATATCACGGATTGTTGCTGCGTTGTACCGAACCGAATACAAAAGAAAATTACCGCACGATACTCTGTCAATGGGCTGCACCATTTTGGCTTAGCTCTCTAGCGGCGTGGAACGATATTTTACGGCGTGTGTGTGGATGCTCACTAGCAAACAAAATGGTTCAAATGGCTCTGAGCACTATGGGACATCTATGGTCATCAGTCCGCTAGAACTTAGAACTACTTAAACCTAACTAACCTAAGGACATCACACAACACCCAGTCATCACGAGGCAGAGAAAATCCCTAACCCCGCCGGGAATCGGACCCGGGAACCCGGGCGCGGGAAGCGAGAACGCTACCGCACAACCACGAGCAGCGGACTCACTAGCAAACAAAACTGTTTTTTCAACGGCATAAACTTCATGACTGTCGTCATAAAACTGTGCGGCACAGCTTTTATAAAACTTTTTCTTGTAAAATAACTACACCAAGCTATTCGTCTATATTTGATTACACTGTAAAATAATTTCAGATCGGTGTCTTTCAAGAAAATGCCTTATGCATACTCTTACTAGTGGGTGCAGATAGTTGCCGTCAAACGCCTGCATTCGGCTGCTGCAGCTGGCTCACAGTAAGGCGTGAATGTTAATTTCGTGGGGCTGCCCGGAGCTCAAATCTTTTAGTCGGCCCACAGTCCTCTGGTGTAAGGCAGAATACCTGTGCCCTGTGTAGGGCGAAGGTTGTGTTTTAGAAGTGGTTATTTTCCAAGTCGCATGTAAGTGGTCCTTCGTGATCAACCAAGCTGCTTTTCCAATACTGAAAGGCTATGGCAATGTAAATTGCGTTCTTTGGTGTGGGCGTGGAATACCGTTTTTCTCTGTGAGATGTGGTTTAGTGAGCATGGACGTGGTCGGCACAGAGGCGTCACAGCAGAGCGTGTAACCAGTAGATAGCTGCAGATGATGAATAAAATGATGCAGTTAGGTTTGATCGAAGCCAGTAAGTTTCATTTGCTTCTGCGGAATGAAAGAATAGTGTGTGTGTGTCTGGTGACCAACTTTCTTTGAACTGTATTCCAGTTTTTTTTGTGAAGATTACCCGCAGAAAGTGCTAAGAGCCGGCTGGAGGTCGTGTATGAACTGTTAGCTATGTACAATTTTCACTTCAGTGATCGGATATCTCAATCTTTCTAAAGTAGTTGTATGGTGAGCCGTGCGCCAGCTTATACTGATGAGTTATGGGTGTGTCCGGAGATATTGTTATTTCGCCGTTGGGTGACTGATTTCGCCCGTCCCGATAGGGGGTAAGCGAAGAGGCGGCTAAAGAAATTTAGCGCTGGATACTCTTGCTCGCTGGAGGTTTGTCTCGCTCAGTACACTGCCTGGTGTTGACTGTGCCTGTAAGCTGGAGCCGTCTGCTACCGGCTGATGAATCGTACTCAAGTGTCAATATCCCTGTGTAGGGAGGGGGGGTACCGTGAGGAAGTGTGGCATTCAGCAGTAATCGTCCCTGTGTGTGTGGGGCGTCGTAATCGACCTTAGGTTACCTTCGGGTGAGCCTTAAAACTGTTGACTACCTGTTACTGGAATTTCATCGGAATAGCTGAACTGTTGAATCTGGTGAGCCTACACTTGTTAAACATTAAGTATGGTTTTGATTCGTTTGAGACCCATTCTCCTCTGACCCTGGCTGCGCACTGGCGTCCTGAAATATAGTAACAGTATTAAGAGGGCCGTCAAGGGTCATAAGGTGTTCTTAACATGGCGAGGCGAACTTTTACTTTGCTACTTCTCTAGAAACTTCTTAGATTTAAGACCTCGAGCCAAGTCTCTTGTGGTGTTACCTAAAATTCTCTTGTATTCAGGAATTGGTTACACATGTGTACTACGATATTAATGCGAAGTAATGTTAGCCTGTAATTATTTTCGGCAAGAATTTCATGTTCCATGGCCTGTTGACTGGGTGTCTTCCTTTCATGTAACGACGTATAGGGACTCTCACTCTGTTGTTGTAAAGTGGCCGATAAGCGCGAGTTGCCTTCTTAATTTGTGATCTACACACACTTGCACGAATTCGACCTCTATCGATGTCAATATTCCTGTAACTGCACTAAGTTTAACCGATTCTTGCAACTTTTTCCATAACTTTCTTAGGATTTGATTAATATCATTAAATTGGGCCAAATTTCCTTTGTTAATGCCTCTGGTAAAGAAAATAATTGTGGAAGAACTTTACTTTTCCGGAGCCCAGTACTCTTACCGCTCCGTGATCCATGCAACTGCTACACTTCAACTGGTACAGTGCTTTATTGATTTTTGAGTAATGGAAAATTTAACCCTGTCGCTCAAGTCAAAGCGAGGCTGCCGAGTTGTGGTTAGACATGTTTGCGTATCTGTGCAGGGTTTGCTAACGAACGTTTACGACCTATACTCCGCGTAAAGTCTCGCTTGGAGCACATTACGAAGACAACGTTAATTCCGGGCGTATCCGCGATTACGACGACAGAGTAGCTCCGAGGACACACGAGACGAGCGTTTCAAATGGCCGCCATACTTCTTTCGTACTGCGGTAAGCAAGCGCGAGATGGGTACGCTGTCTCTGGGCGCAGAGTTCCCACGGCAGCGCCGTTCACTTTTTACGACGCGCTGCTGGGGACACGTGGAGCTGCGCGCGACCGCCACGTGCGGCGCTGCGGTGCTGTATCGACCGCCGCCCCTACCAGCTACAGCGGTCCCGGCGATGCTGCTCTCGCCATCCAAGCCGCCCCTTCTCTGGTTTGTAACCATTCCCACTCTTTCGGCAAAAACTGATTGCCCTACAATTACCACCACCTAGCCCCTCCGCCTCCCCCTTCTCAGACAGTACTGAGAACTTCCTTTACGAAAAAAGACCCCAATTTTCCAAACATTTTCAAATCTCAAATATTAGAAAAAATAAAAACCTGAAGAGCTGTAGGTTTACAGATAGTCGAGTGCATTAGGGATTTAACAAAGCTGCATATTGACAAAAGCTCTGAAAAATTACGATGCCTAATGCACAAAGTTTAATAGAGTGGTAACACCCGTAAAACTAAGCAAATCTGATGACAGCTGTCGTTTAGGAAAACAGAGAAATGTCAAACCTTAGGAAGTACAGACAGTAAACAAAAATAAAGCAAAAATTAATACAAACTCCGAAAGTAGTCAGGCTAAACAAGCAATAAGTAACTAAATCTGAGCAGGAGCAACACGAAGAGGAGAGACCTGTTCTAACAGGTGGACCATTATCTGTCTTTTGAAGTTTTGAAGGAATTCAATTTCTCTAATATTCTGAGTGTTATGTTGTAGCACAGAGGATATTACTTTATCAAGGAGTGTTTCTATTGCGGTATTCAGATAGTGTAAGAGTTCAAGAAAAATAGTGCACGCACTGAGAAGATATTGCAAAACACTGTATACGATCGTCTCCACATTTACCGGCACGTAGCCGTGATAATTGATCGTAGGCAGTAAGTAGTGTACGTCAGAAATTTATTTTACACAAGTATTCATCGCATTTCCGGCTGGCGTATGCTCTACGTATTTCTGGCAACAAGTAACATATTTGTGACCGCTACAGCATTATTAGACGGAGAGCTTTGACATATTGCATAAAGCACTGATTTCTTACATCACAAGAGGTGACGAGGTGGTTATGTTGCGTCTTTTACGAAGCATAGTATTTCTTTCATTCTGATGCGAAAACCGTCATATCTTTTCACTGCAAATCTACAGAAATTATGTTTGAATTAACTTTACTGTTTTGTAATTCTATGAAGAAAGACTAACATTTTGACTGTTCCAGATACAATAGAATTAGGCCTGAATACTTCAGAGACAGCACAGCCGCACCGATTTAATTTCCATGTTAACTGCAATGCATCTAAGAGAGTATCAAGAACCTGATTAACTTGCTAATTGGAACATGCTATTGAGAGACTATTTAGACACATTTAATTTTTAAAATTCAGGCCGAGACCGTCCGAAACTTCGTGGACGACATGAAGTAGCAATCAAACTTGCGTCTACAAGAGACCTCTACTGTTAGCTATGCCTAGAACACGAATCAGCAAAATTAAATGGCAAAAATTCTCCCACTTCTCTGTGTGTTTCTCCTGTCATTCCACCGATGCCACACACAGTATCTCTTACCTCAACAATATTGTTTCTTATATGTATAGCCCTCGCGCGTTATACACGCGAATCGCTTCCATGCCGCAGAAGATTCTCGTAATGCAGATAGCGAGGCCGACAGTTAATAGAAACTCAAAGTTATGTTGCTGTTATCTGCTACTCCCATACTCCACTGAAACTCTTACGGCGCCAGGTTGCCACCACTGCGAAACAGCGTTTGGTGGAGAACGGTTTAGCCACAGGTAGAGGCAGGGGTGTCGTAGCAGAGCAGTCGTATGTTTTCACGCGCAGTTCGAAGAGATTTTCCAGGTCAGTATTCAACGATAGTGATCAGTATATTATCCTCCCTGCCCCCCCTCCCCCAACTTTCGTTTTTCCTCACTTCACGTACGTAGCACCTAGAAGGGCGTCAAGGGAGCATTTCCGTGCTGGTAGCGATACGAGTACAGGACAGAACAGGTCCCCCGACACAGGGGGTTGTAAAGCTGCACGGCGAGGACGAGAGGGGGGGGGGGGGCTGGCTAATCAGCGGGAAAGCAGGCGCCGTAGGGCGCGGCTGCCGTCGCCACCGCCAGCCGCACAACTCACCACCGCCCGCCCCCACTCCCCCCTCGGGTTTTTTCGGTTCTCCGGTTCCCATATCAGCCCACTCTCTCTAACGAACTTCTGATCGACACACCTAATAGTTTGGGTGTTAGAAGTACATTTTATCTTCAATCGTCACAAATGTAGAGGTGTAGTTCAGGGAGTCATTACGAGTCACTTAGCAAGGATGCCTTAACATTCCAACAGAAAGATGTTGACGATCTTTCACAATATATACAAGATTTAACAGAAAAATACCGATTAACTTCAAGAGGGTGTAGAGGGCCAGGAGAAACAAATATAGCACAGGGATTCATGTCGGGGAAAGCAAACTAACCACGGTGCAGCACGTCGAAGTTAGAGGGACCAATTACTCGCCAGTGCCTGCCGCTAACCCACTCCTTCGGCATCTAGTTTGTATGCTGACGTACAGTAAGAGGCACTTCACACAGCATGACAGTATTCCGATCGTTACAAGCATAGAACGCCTCAACAATAGACAACACTGCTTGCGTCGATCTTTGTAATTTTGACGCTTTATAGAGTTGTTGGATTAAGTTTCCAGACAAGTGCCTGTACTTAATTTGTCCCTCAGTACACACACTACAACACCTCTAAGCCTGTCGATATAGTTTTGTTACGCGCTCCTTTAATAATAGGCAAGTGTAATTGTATTATCCGCATCTATTAATATTCTTTTTTACGTACTCCTTTCAGTCTCTAGCTTGCTTAGTTGTATTGTAAAACCTTGTAGGACAAGCACAGCATTACAAAAACATACATACCACAGGTGTAACGCTTATTCAAACTTATCGAAATTAACGTATGTTCGTCTTCTCTGTATTGCCATACCATTTATACGATTGCGATCAACTGTAATTGTGCGGGGTGTAAGAACCCCTTACTGCTCATAGGCCGTGGAGGAAGATAGGGAGCATCATGAGAGTGACTCCAACGTAGGGAGAATTTTCAATTTAATTTTGCGTGTACATGACTTATTTGTATAAAGATATTGTGGGAGTAAGATACTCCAACCATACGTAAACGTGGGAGTGATAAGACGTGACGTTTAAGTATACGGTAACTGCAAATCCGTAGTTTTCGGTTTCTCGATGACGTTTCATTCCTTCAGTTGGGAATAAAGGGGGATGGATGCATTGCAAAGCGTGCCGAACAATGTTTTTTTAATAAATGACATTCGCAACTAGGAACTGTTTTTAACTGGAGCCACGAAACAGCACTTTTCCGCGTTCGCAAAATATTTCTACAGCAACGTACACAAATGTTATTAGCTTCCACCACTTGCTTGGAATCTATCTTACAACTTACAGAACTGGCTCCTAGAAGAACTGTGATACCTCAATCTGCCAAACAGATGTACTCTGCGTTTTGCATACTCTCAAGGTACCGACCGCGCGGCGTCGTGTTCAAGGTTCAGGCGTGTGCTTTGTTTACTTCAAGCACCACTAATCAACCTTCCGATATTTTATCTATGAATTCGGCTTTCAGCAAGGCAATACGAAAATTTTACGAGATATTTAACTTTTTACATCCTCCCGTTCAACTACGCAACGAAAACATCTATTTTCATATATAAGTTTGATATGCTCCATATTTTTCTGAGTATCTTTGCCCCTCATTTTTCTCTCATTCCAAGCGGCGAAATTACTCTATTTCTAATAGAACGGAACTGTATTTATCATGTAAGTAAATTAACACGTTATCAACGTGGGCGCCATAACCTATAACCATCTGAATCTCTGGACGAATAGCGGGAATGGAGTTTCACAAAATCGCTACTAGTTGCATCCATACTAATTCTCAGGTACATTGTCAACATGAAACATGTCTATACGTAGATATAACTTCTTACTTTATAAGAGATTGCCGTCGTCGATATAGGGCTCTCTCTCTATACCAATACGCGTAAACATCCTTTCCGAAAATGGCAACGACGTGCGCCTGTTTTCAATCGTTTAGAACTCAGTTTCTCCAGTGACAAAAGGTTGCCAGACTGGGAGAAAGTTCTTTCGCATGAAGATAAGAAGCTGTTAACCTGAATGTTTATTTGCAAAACACAGTTTATCAGGTAAGCTGTACTGGACGTGGTACGCTCTTACCTAGCCGGTTATGAATAATACAGAGTTGTTCGGGACTACGAACCGTTGTGCAACCTTTAGTATGTTTTTCTCGTTGTTTCCATCTTCAATCCGAAGACTGCTTTGGCGCTGTTCTTCACTCTTGTTTACCCAGTGTAAGTCTTGAGTATCCACTGCAACCTGTTTCCTTTTTAACCTTTTTACTATTGCCAATGATTTGGCTGGCTCTGCTAGATTTATGCCGCAGGAAGTGTCCAATCTATCAATTATTTTAGTCGTGCTATTAATTCCATTTCGTCTCCTGTCGTTTCAGTACCTCTTGGCTAGAAGTAAGATTTAACTATCGTCTCATCAGCATTCTTCTGCAACACCACATTTCGAAAGCTGTTCGCTCCTTGTCTGAACTGATTATCGTTCACGTTTCACTTCTACACAAGGCTACACTGCAGACAAATACCTTCAGAAAATACTTCAATGTCAAATTTGTCGTTTTCCGAAAAGTTACTGCCAATGAGAATTTTCTTTTTACATCCGCAATCATCAGTTAATTTGCTGTCAAATAGCAGAGCTAACCATCGGTATTTGATGATCATTTAAACGCATTAATCTACAATGATCCAAGTCAGTGAACTCGAGAACGGGAAGATATGATGAACTGATCATTCCACCACAGTGCGAAATTTGCATGCAGTGGGGGACAAAAATCGCGTGTATAGTGCCTCGCATCTCTGTTTGCTCATCAATTGGCTCGTGAAGAACACCGACCATTCCTATCCTGTATCGTTACTGGTGACGAGGAGTGGTGTCTTTCTGCTAACGTAAGGGAAAGAAAGGAATGGCGCATCGACGAAAGGTAAGTTACGTTTCTGGCAGAACAGTGACGGCGTGGTGTACTGCGAATTTTTTTTCCCCGAGGTATAACCATCGCTGCTACCATTTATTAAGAACAACAACAACAACAACAACAACAACAACAACAACAGACGTCTTGCAGACGCGATCCAATAACCAGTGAGACTGCCTGAAGTGACGCTACTCCACGATAACGCCCGCTTGTATTATGCTAGACTAAAAACGGCCTCCATACAGAAATTTGGAAATCATTCGGCATCTACCTTATTCACCTGCTCTTGCGCCCTCAAATTTTCACACTGTAACAACCTTCAAGGAACTTCCGTTCCTGATAAAAATGAGCTCCGAACATGGTTCGTAGAGTTCTTCGCCTAAAAGCCACACGAATTCTACAGTCGCAGATTCGGAAAGTTACCCCTGCGTTGACAGACTGTTTTAAATAATGAAGGGGAATAAATTACTGTTAATTGAAGTCTTTTGTATATCTGTCTGCTAAGAAGGAAAAGTAGTCAGTATCAGCTTCTACCACTCTCTGCGCTACGGAGAAGTTTAATAGTCGATTCACAGTTACGGGATTTATCCGTGTGTGACTCCAGCGTTGGTGCTGTCATGTGAAAGTAGTAGTGGGTTAATTGGTCCAGAGAGGAGAGCGGAGAGCAGGCAGGATGTGACCGGCTGGTGGTGGCTCGTTACGGCCCAGGCGACGCCGAGGGCGGCGTAATTGAGCAGCCCCAGCCCTGCCGCGCCCCGGCCGCCACCCGTTGCTATGGCGACTGCCGCTCAGGCCGTTCACCCTGCCGCCACTGACATAATGCCACGCTGCTCCACTCGCAAGCGCCGCATCCGCACTGCACACACTAGCTCCAGTTTTAGCATCTTTCACTGTTTTACCACCACCACCACCACCACCACCACCACCACCACCACCACCACCACCACCACCACCTACTACTATTTTTACCATAAATGGCGTATCTGCAAGTAATATATATAAATATGTTTCCAATGTTAGTCGTTTTTGGGTTCTGTGCCTCAATTGCTAGGAACGGAACCCTTAGAGGGTCACTGTGTCCTTACGGCAGACTTGAGATCTCTTTTTCTCAGCAACTGGCAGACTTATCGAATTGAAATTTGTCACATCGGAAAGTCAACGGTCCCTGTCTGTGTAAATACTTTAAACTAAGTCAATGCAGTCTAAAGGTACGACCATTATGTCATTTTGATACTTGCAAATTGCTCATCAACACACATGAATTACTTCCTGTTTAAAATTATGAAATTTGGAAAGCAGCGCCGTTTCACTGTGCAACTAAAGGAAAATCCGAAAATTATTAATCTGTAATCATATTACATGGAAAAAAAATACTCCCATGATATCCAAGTGTGCGCGCATTTTTTAGACCACTTTTCCTCAGGAATTACAATAGCAAATGCAAATTTACACAAGCCATTTGAACTCATTCTGTTAAGTCAATTCTAGTTTTAGGTACGTTTGTACGAAACTCTTTAGAGCGTGAGTCCTACTCGTACTTTGGCAATTTTTGTACACCATCACCTGTAGATGACTAAATCATGACCCTCAGGCTGAGAATTACATATTTACTTTCTTGGTATTATTGCTGAGGACGGTCTCTCTCACAGCAGAAGGACCAATGAATACCAAGTTGTATTTAGTCTTTTTCAGAAACAGCACTCCTATACTTAAACATTTAAACTGACACAGTGCTTTTGTAAGTACAGTTTCATAATAACGACAACGTGAAAGGTAGAAAAAATTTCAAATGAAATGTGCCAAATATTAGCTGTACTGCCGACGACAGGCAGCTTTATGCTGCAAGAAAATTAACTCCGTGGCTAAGGTAAAATTTCACCGAAACACGTATGGGTGAAAAAGAAAAATTTATGTTGAAGGCAAAATCCTTTTCCAAAAGGAATTATGCAAGAGTAATGTGTTCATACAGGTAAGGTGCAATCAAACAGATGATGCGCACTGCTACTTCCTGTACTTGCTCTCCGCTGTACATTAGGTGTGACATTTTGTATGAACATGACAATACAGACCTTTCCGGTATCATAAAAAATCTCTGTATACAATAAAGAAGCACTGATGCATTCTGCCTGCCGCTGTGGAAAGTTATTTGAGCAGTGCAACAATACAGTATACGTAACTATGGTAGTGTCCAGCTGAGGATGGTGAGTGCAGTCTAAACGCTTTGTGATCCAACAAACAAATCACTGACTCCGAACACTTTATTTACACGTTTTCTCTACAAATTCAGTTCACTAGGAAATGACAGCCCATCTTCCGTCGCCAGATCTTTCCTCCTTATAAGTCTTTTACTCAACTTATCTGTCGTCTCTAGCGACGTATGTATTACTGCAGTATTTTTGTTTTTAATCTTAGGAACCATAGGAGGATTACCTGTTCAATGTGTAACTATCATATAAATCAATTTTTCAGAGGGAAGTTGCTACACAGACTTACTAAAAGAATCCTAAATAAGTTAATTCCTTCACGAAAGACGTGCTTATACTGCTTTAGACTAATTTTAGAACGTTGTCCATGGCCTTTGATTTCTTACCAGTTCGGTTAATGGAAGATAATTCAAGGAAGAGATGCCCGATTCGTCCCTAGTTGGTTAGCGGGAAACATCACAAATGCTCAAAAAACCAGTGGGAGACGCTATCAGAAAGCCAGTAAGAATCACTGAAATTTCGACACAAATTTTGAATGCACACAAAGTACGAGTTAAGGAACAGTGTCATCACCAACACACCTTGTTAAGTTGCTTCACTTTGATAATTTCGAGAATATGCACAGGGAAATATACAGTCCTCCCACGTACTTACTCGAGTAGAGTAGGAAGGACGGAGAACTATGATACACTATGTGGCTGACGGAGTTCATATTTCATGTAGATGAAGATTGTCGATTCGTTCTCCAAACGTTAGAGACCGAACAACGTTGCACTTTACAGACACCTATGCAAATATGTAACAATATTGTTTCATTGAATTGACATGGCACTGACTACGCTACAGATCAGCTGTTTGGTCTTCAAAGATTACCAGAGAAAGCTCTGGCTGTTTTGAAGACGTACATTGAGGAAGAATGGAGAAGAGGATCCACTATCGGTGTTCTGTTTAACAGATAGACCAGTATCACAGCAGTTGCCATCTCCCAATCAGCAGAAACCACATACGGTCACGTGACGCCAATATTCGTTCTCTTAAGAATCACCCATCATGGCCTTCACTCGTTCCCATAGTATTACCTAATTTTCTGGATGCACGGCACTTTTTAACACCTTTCCAATACCGCCCATCTTTGAACAAAGTGCTTTAGCTGCTGTCCATTCACCACAGCCGTAGTAGGACTACCGGGGGGGGGGGGGGGGGGGAGAGGGGGGGAGAGAGAGAGAGAGAGAGAGAGAGAGAGAGAGAGAGAGAGAGAGAGAGAGAGAGAGAGAGAGAGAGACACACTCATTTTCTGTAACTATTTTTCATCATCCTTGCCTGCCTTATCCGACTGGAAAGTTAACTTACGTCTTTTCGGTTTCTCCAAATGGTTTGATTTCGGTAAACATGTGAGAACGATTACTCAGTATCCGCCCTGTCGGTCAGTTTTCAGTGCATAATGAACCCGAATTTTTCCTTTTACTCCCTGTTCACTATCGAAATCGCACCATCTAACTTCTCGACTTTTTCTTTATTTTCAGAAGGCCATAACCCGACTTTGCTTCAGGAACCAAAAATATCTTATCACGCACATTCGTTTTACAGCTCCCTTATGCACAGTTTCTTTAGCTTTTGTGGGGGTGTGCTTTTATTGATCTGAGCTACAACTGCTTTGGCTGAAACAACAGCAATCTCCTGCTGATCCTGGTTTACGCGGACACGACACTACACGAATAACCGGACACTTTTACTGTATTTACTAAATAAACTGCATGTCATGTTCTTGGGCTCATTGGGAAAGAGCTAGGCAATCTTGCAGATGGGCAGTTCATTAAATCGAACATTTTATTTACACAACTGGAAGGACACTTTCGAGCGTGACATTATAATGCCAATATCTGTACGTCTCCGGCTGCCCAGCGCTACGACATTTAAAGCTCTCTGGCGTCTGTCCTCCCCGACGCAGCGTTCATTGTTTAAACACCCGCACGCGCAGTGCGCCTTGCGTAGGCAGACCACGCAATCACGCACTTCCGGTAGTTGCGTAGACGCGCCTCGTGCAGTCGTCACGTCCTGTGCCGAGACGCGGGAGTTTTGTGTACGTACACAGGCGACGCATTTTTTACTGTCTCTGGCACAGGCAAGTCGCTAATCAGGCGATTGTCTCGGAAACTAATTTTCCGCTGGGCGACGGTGTTTACAATGAAGGCCTCTCAGAAAGAAAATTCCATTCTTGAAACTTTTCCATAATGGATACTGCACTACAGAACGGGCGTTTTAGGAAAGAAGGAGTCTAGGGCCGATAGGTCTCCAGTTATTAGCATTTCACGTTTCACGAATGACCATACTCTGTTCACAAGATATAAAATGAGTTATTTGACACTAACTTTACGAATCTGTGGCATCTTAATTTTCTTAAGCTACGCAGGAACTAAATGAGCCTGAGCAAACTGAAGTCATTTTGGAAACCTCAGGCGCCCTCATTCACAAACTAATCTTTAAACATGCTATATACGTCTCTGTATTAACAACCGATCAAACAATTCGACTTACCACTTAACAGACGTTATTAAATATTATAAAATGGTTACTACTAATCTCCAATGTAATTTCCTTTAAGAGGCCAATCTAATTCTGAGTCTTCGAACTTTTCCCTAACGAAATAACTTCAGTGTATCCATAGTTTGTGCCTGTTGTGTAAGGATGCTGCTGCTCTCTCGCTCTGTTTCTCAATCTTCACCCAAGTGAATAAACAACGTATTTCATTCTAAAGGCACTACTGTTCAACCCGTGTACCTGGCCTGATTTTTCAAATGTAGGCACACCGTTTCGCCAAACAATGTTTTACGATCAGTCTTCTGCAGCCTCTATAAAAAGCCAAAGCCACAAAATTAGAAGATATGCAATTTATAAGACCGTACACAGTCGAGATCTTAAGATGACAGAGCTGAAAAAGACAGGCAACTGCTTTCCTACGGTCTCGTCAATCTACATTAAATGTGTGTTTGTCCGAGTAAGACGAAACACTGTGAGAACACAGTCTAGTGATACAAAACTGTTTGGGTATTAAAAAGAAAAATTACTGCTTTGCGAAAGTTATGTTCATTTATTGTCCCAAGCAACTACGTATTTGTTGGCAAATAACTGATCACTAACAGAGCCCGCATTTCACGCAAAAGCAGCTGATGTCACTCAGTATGTGGTTAAATTTCAAGATTTCGATGGTTTCAACTCTATGGCGGATACTGGTAAACTGACCCAGGTGTTGTGGTAACGTTCAAATAAAAAAACACGAGGATAAAAGAAAACAGGTGACCATTCACAGACGACGGATCTGATGCATGAACGTACACGTTTAATCTGCAAACCACACTAAACTGTCAGTGTGCAAGACGCTACTTTTCAACTATATCTCTACCGGACCACATACTAACAGAGCGTGGCAAAAATTACCACTCCTGTCTTCTTCCGAGCACCGTGATGAACATTCTTCCCCAAGTGGAGAAATTTTTGCATTAGGAAGAAAAAGAAGTACCTTGAAATTCCATAATGAAGACATGACCAAAATTAAGGTTTTGTTGAAATGATTGTCGTACTAATTCATTATATCCAAAACACTACATTCCACGATAAAACCCGTTCTTTCAGTTCTTCTCAATGTCGTCTGGTAATCTGATCTGGTAGGGAGCTCAACGAGAGACTTTCACCATGTCGTGTGATTTTCGACGATTCATTAGGTTACCTTCCGTTAGGAAAGTGGGTGCACTCAGCGACTGTTTTACGATTTATAAATTATAAAGCGCAGCAGTCACACTTTTGTAGATTTTATTACGCAAATCCAGATTTCGGCTAGTACCTAGCCATTATCAATGCACTATTTTCTGATCTCGATGCATGTTAGTTCCCTGTTTATCGGGCGTCAGTCACAGTTCTTTGAATCTTCGACCATTGCTTTGATCCAGCTCTGTGCTAGTCCATCCCGTGCAATCTGCTTCTTTGCTTTCCTACTGAAGCCTAATTTCATTTTAACCTGCTTACTGCATTGACTGCCTTGGCTGTCTGCAACTTTTACCCCTCGCAGCGATCTCTGATACTGAATTTAAGCTTCCGTGACGCCTTACTATGTTTTATCAAACCGCGCCTTCTTTCAGCCAGTTGTTCTACAATTCGATGCAGTTCCAAAAAATGCTCCAAATGGCTTTAAGCACTATGGGACTTAACATCTGAGGTCATCAGTCCCCCAGACAGACTTACTTAAACCAAACTAACCTAAGGACATCACACATCCATGCCCAAAGCAGGATTCGAACCAGCGACTGTAGTAGCAGCGCGATTCCAGACAAGCGCCTAGAACCGCTCGGTCACAGCGGCCGACGATGCAGTACCTCATGATTAGTTGTTCGTTCTATCCATCTAACATTCAGCATTGTTCCGTAGCACCACACTTCAAATGCTGCGATTTTCTTATCTTCTCCCAAGAAATACCTTCGAAATTGGGGTCCTGACAAATTATATTCGAAAGTAACAAATTTCTGTTTCAAATATGATTTTCTTGCTACTGCAAGTCTGCAATTTATATCCGCCTATTTCGGCCATCAGGTATTTTGGTTCCCTAATTTTCCTTTTTGTTGATATCTTGTAATCCCTTTCACTGATACTATCTATACCGTTCAACTACTCTTCCCATTGCTTTACGGTCTGACAGAACTACGTCATCGGCAAACCTCGAAGTTTTTATTTCCTCTCTCCTAAACTACTGCCTTCCTTTCATGTTCGACTTCTCGACACGAATAGAGAATTTAAATGAAGGTAACCTCTACGAGCTTTTGGCAGCAGATGCAAGTTTTCTGTTTGTACGTTGCCAGCCAGCGCAGTGTAATGTGACTAGCGCCGCTCTCAGGTCGTCGTCCGCTTGCTAGGGAGAGCAGCGGTGAGTGTGGGCGCGGCACGCCGGGGTGTGAACAGGGTAACGCGGGGCCCGCCGCTACCGTGCCGGCGCCGGTGCTCCACAAGCGCGTCATTGTGCGCACCCGAGGTGTGAAGAGCAGCCCAGAGGAGGGGGAGCGCACGCACGCAGGCGCGCCTCCCTGCGTCAATAGCCGCCCGCCTTCACGCCCCACACCGACACCGCCGCCGCCGCCGCAGCCGCCGACGCCGTTCGTTCGCAAAACTCATTTTCGCAACTGGTACGACCACTTTTTCTATAATGTTGCACTAAAGCGTTACGCATGTTACGCCGCATGCACGCATACATCATTTTCTTTGAGCCACAAATACTGTTTGATCGTAGTCCCATTTCATCTGACCATTTAGGTCAGTGCACTTTTCCACCACTTTCCACTGAGTGGAGCCATCTTCTGAGAGCAGTTTAACAAGTACCAAACACCGATTTACGACTACCAATCCTTTTTCATTGCATTCAGTAAGTTTTCCACCCACATACTGCTTCAGAATTGGAAATGCGCGGATGTAAGAAATAGGATGAAACTTACTAAAATCTTTGGATCCCTTAAGTTCTCTCTTCGTCGAAGCACTTTTCTGAGCAAGTCCCCAAGCTACCCTACGGTGACAAGCAGTAGGTACTTAGCGTACCACTGGTACTTCCTTGTCCTCTACCAAACGCGAATTATCTGCGAGCAAACCGTCGAACGTTAAAAACGGTGCTTAATGACGCTGAAACGAGTTACTAAGAACCGTCGTTTTATAGTGCGAAGCTCTCTTGCTAATTCCTTTGGTTATTCTGATTTTTGAGGTCGTAATTGTCACGAAACACCTGTATTGTAAATTGCTTATCAGATTCTTACCGAAGATCTTAACGTGTGCGAAGACAGAATGTGGTAATTGCTTTGATACGAATTACCGAACTATCCATTTAATAATTCACAGCTGCAAAATACTAACGCGAATTCTTTACAGACGAATGGAAAAACTGATGGAAACCGACCTCGGGGAGGATCAGTTTGGATACCGTATAAATGTTTGAACACGTGAGGCAATACTGACCCTACGACTTATCTTAGAACAAAGATAAAGGAAAGGAAAACCTACGTTTCTAGCATTTGTAGACTTAGAGAAAGCTTTTGACAATGTTGACTGGAATATTCTCTTTAAAATTCTGAAGGTGGCAGGGGTAAAATACAGGGAGCGAAAGGCTATTTACAATTTGTACATAAACCAGATGGCAGTTATAGCAGTCGAGGGGCATGAAAGGGAAGCAGTAGTTGGGAAGGGAGTGAGACAGGGTTGTAGCCTCTCCCCGATGCTATTCAATCTGTATATTGAGCAAGCAGTAAAGGAAACAAAAGGAAAGTTCGGAGTAGGTATTAAAATCCATGGAGAAGAAATAAAAACTTTCAGGTTCGCCGATGACATTGTAATTCTGTCAGACACCAAAGGACTTGCAAGAGTAGTTGAACGGAATAGACAGTCTTGAAAGGAGGGTATAAGATGAACATCAAGAAAAGCAAAACGAGGATAATGGAATGTAGTCGAATTAAGTCGGGTGATGCTGCGGGAATTAGATTAGGAAATGACACTCAAAGTAGTAAGAGTTTTGCTATTTGGGGAGCAAAGTAACTGATGATGGTCCAAGTAGAGAGGATGTAAAATGTAGACTGGCAATGGCAAGGGAAGCGTTTCTGAAGAAGAGAAATTTGTTAACATCGAGTATTGATGTGTCAGGAGGTCGTTTCTGGAGGTATTTGTATGGAGTGTAGCCATGTATGGAAGTCAAACATGGACGATAAATAGTTTGGACAAGAAGACAATAGAAGCTTTCAAAATGTGGTGCTACAGAAGAATGCTGAAGATTAGATGGTTAGATCATATAACTAATGAGGAGGTATTGAATAGAATTTGGGGGAAGAGAAATTTGTGGCACACCTTGACTAGAAGAAGGGATCGGTTGGTACGACATGTTCTGAGGCATCAAGGGATCACAAATTTAGCATTGGAGGGCAGCGCGGAGGGTAAAAATCGTACAGGGAGACCAAGAGATGAATATACGAAGCAGACTCAGAAGGATGTAGGCTGCAGTATGTACTGGGAGATGAAGCAGCTTGCACAGGATAGAGTAGCATGGAGAGCTGCATCAAACCAGTCTCAGGACTGAAGGCAACAACAACAACAACAACAACAACAACAACAACAACACGCCCTTCACAAGTGTTTAAGGTGGATGTTTGGGCCCTCTGCCTCAGCAGTTACTCTGGCTCTTTGCGCTGGACGAAATGTAGAAACAATGGGAATTTCAGTTATGCAGATCAGGCAGAGCGGAATTCTTGGAGGAGATTGTGCGCTCATTCACCACAATGCCCAAGAGTTTCGCGGTCACTTCAATATTTGGGCTGCAGGCCTGTTCGTACTCCTACCTGTGTTTCTTTTGTTACAAAGAACAGTTTGGCACTATTTGACATTTACAGACAGCAATCTGTCATTTCCAATGATCACAAGGTGGGTAGCAGTTCACCGATTGCTTTATCTGTACCAATGCATGTCTTGAGGTAGCGTTTCTTTCCAGCGTCGTGGGCATTGTGTACACAGAGTGAAATCAACTACGACGAAATTGTGGAGGTTGTTCAAGGATGTGAGCATTCTGGTGGCTCCGTACAGAGCAACTTCATCTCGTTTGATTCCTTACTCCAAGTATGTGCACAACAGTAAATGTCTATGGTATCCCCCGTGTTCCTTGTTTGGCGTTTTACTCGGTCATCAAGCTCACATTCAGTCAGAACGCTTCTGTTCAACTTGTTTTTCCAGCAGCATTTATCGTCTGGTAACTGTGAGACACTGCCGCGTGGATAGGTTTAGTTCGGAATTGTGCAATGCGCACCTCCTGCGTGGGTTCAATGAATGCAAGGGAAGAGTGGTACAGGGATGCTATGCTGTTTTCGCACGTGCAGGGATCACATCAGAAATTTTTCCATCTGAGACTGCACGACTGATTTGTGCTGCATGTTTTGGTGGTTGCGTATTACAGGCATTTTAGTGTTGTGAAGGTGTTGTCAAAAGAATGAAGGCAACTAGGTCACCAGATCGAATAAACCAATTACATTTCTACCATAACTAGCTACTGGAGACCATGGGATCCCTTACATCAAAATATCATGCACGAACACTTTGGCTAATAGAAGTACTTAAGTCTTCGTTTTCAGATCGATAACTACACAGCAAGAATACTGATTATTCGGAGTGTGTGTTTCCGGATACGGCGACGTGTAGGTTGCCACTAGGAAGAGGCCGTGACCCGCTAGCTGCCCTCGACAGCCATTAGTGGACGTCTCAACCGGACACCGGGAAACCCAGCTCCTCTCATCTTCAGCCTACCGCTCTCTCCCGCCTACTTATTTCTGGAACGTCCACTATACTCCATTCCTCAAGACGCAGAAAGGAAGGTGTTGAACTCGTTTAAACACGAAAAGTGAGGGTCGCCAACTGATGAACTGGTAACCGGTTGCATCCTAGTTTCTAGGGCTCAATATAGCTGCGACTTCCTTTTCTATGACGAGCTGACGTAAATTGTTTCGAATATCAGTTGCTCCGCAGTTTCTGGTGAACCATCAAATTATTCCAAAATACCCGGAACAATTACTGTAGCTTTGCAGAGTAATTAATGACCTCTACTGTTCAGTTTTTTTTTCTTCATTCTCTACTCGGAATGTTAGAACGAGCTATCAGAAATTGGCAATGTAAAGCCTAGCCTTTATCAGCCGTATACCAAGCGAATTGCTAGTGGAGCAGATAATATCCCAGTCGAGAGAATGTGGCCAGGAAATTCCAGTTCTGGCATTTGCTTTACAACCAAGGGACATCACCCGATACCCTAATAGAAACTGGAGGATTCACGATTTCGACAGTTTAATTGGAGGGAAAACTGACCAAAGCATGTTCTTATCGGGTCAGTTTCACAATTTTCAGTTTTTTCGGATGTTCCTAAGTAGGAAATAAGATCTTCACATGGCTCAAAAAACTGCAAGAACGCTCTTTGTACAGGGCTATCCTGTCGAATTTTGCATTTGATGAACATTTACAACCAAATAATGTCAATAGAACCCGAAAAATGGCAAGGACTATCAGATTGTAACAGAAGCTTCCATCGCTCTAGTGTTCACAGGTAATTGACTAACGAACGTCTGTCGTTATTCTTATCACACTTTGATGCTTACCGTCAATGTAGCCGTTAAGTAAGATCTCGTTGTAGGAAGTTGTACAGGGTCCTGTCTACGAACTACAAAGAATTTTAACTTCCTACACACTTGTAAACAATCTCGCGTACAGCCTTAGTTCAAACAGGAACTTCTAAAATTCGCTAAGGTACATTAACAGCAGATATAGCCCGCCGGACACAGTTTCGTAAAATTGAGGACACCGTTCGTTGCGTCAGATCCATGGCACATTTAACATTTGACTACGCACCTCCCGAGAGGTTTATTTTCGACGCTCTTCGTTCTTTTTACTGCGGCTGAGCATGCGGGAACTTATTTGAAGGCAGTCCTCACTGGCTTACTACGTCTGCTTGTATCATACGACATTTTTTATAGTGTTACGCGAACACATTGCTTCTCAATGAATGGAAGCGGCAACGCCTCGAGAATTAGTACTGGGGCTGTTAGCTCAAGTACGAGGTTTTAGTTTCAGTGCTTTGAAGTACAAGTTTAGCGGTAACGGATACTTCAATGGCAGTTGACAGGCTCCGCGTGATTTAGAGAAACTAGTTTTCACACTGGGATCTTGCAAGGTAGGATCAACTGTCTCAGCACTCATTTGTACTCACAGTCGTTAAGTCTGTTCAGTTCTTACAGTGAAACAATAGCAACTTTGACAAATACTCTCCTCGATCTGGCAGTCTTTACTGCGCGGTCTGGCAATCTGTTTCGCAAGTTCCTTGTGTTGTGACAGGCTGCAGTTTCGAGTCCGTGGGAACCAGAAGTACTGTCTTCCGGGTATCGTATCATCGGGACGTTTGTCTGGTGACGAGGAAGCTGCGGCCGAGAGATATGACAGGCACTTCCTGCCAGCTCTGACATCCCGCGCCTGCTGCACTGTATCGGCTGGGTCGTCAACACCACTATCTTATACCCTTGTCTGTCACTTCTCACGACTCAATGCACCGCTTCATTCAGATGAATGCTCCACATATATATCAAAGAGTCGTTCCATGACAGGTTCAAACTACAGCTTCCTGTAAGCGTGAACATCCTAAACTTCAAGCAACGTGGTCATCGTGGACGGCACCCAGTGGCGTTGACAGCGGCGTTTGCAGAAACTGCAGACAATTTCTCCTATTCGGTACGACGATGTAAGAGGAAGTGAAAAGCCGGCCGCTGGTGGCCGAGCGGTTCTGGCACTACAGTTTGGAACCGCGCGACCGCTACGGTCGCAGGTTCGAATCCTGCCTCGGGCATGGATGTGTGTGTTGTCCTTAGGTTAGTTAGGTTTAAGTAGTTCTAAGTTCTAGGGGACTTATGACCTCAGCAGTTGAGTCCCATAGTGCTCAGAGCCATTTTTGAGGAAGTGAAAAATCTTATTGGTCCAGACATCGATGATAATTTTTATGTTAATTTCATGTATGTTCAGTAACGTTCGAGCAAGTCTCGACTATCTGCAGAACGTTTCTGACTAGAGCGCTCTTTACAGTCGCGTGGTACGTTCACTTAAATCCATGAACGTCACTGGAAATACAGAGGTGGTAAATTACTTTTTAATAAGTAACAATCCACTTCAATGAAGTCACAAAACTTCCACTGGACGAAAACTTGGAGATAAAATATTGTTCATCATCGGACCTTTTTTATTTATTACTGTGCTTAAAGTCTAAGTACATTTCAGCGACGCTCATAGAACGTAAATCAACTCTACAATCGTGATAAAACTACATCAAATCTTAAATATTTCGGCATGTTCTGTATAAAGAGTTAACTACAACAATGATTATGCAATTTGTGAGATTCATTTGCCGCATGCTGACCAGAAGCAAACGACAAAACTTGTTTGAAGGGTTTAAAACCCGGCCGATTGTAAGCCGGGTTATTAATGTACGTGAGAAGTTAATCTGCCATTCCAACCAGACGCTATCGGCTGTCACATCTGACCTTATTACCACATTCTACCTGTCAACATCAACTTTTTCTTTAAGCGTCCTGGTTGATATTTATCGTAACTAACAGTATTTTACATGGACGAAGTACACATTGCAAAACGCACAACACACTCCAAAGTCGCAATGCTTGCAGCAATAAATGTATTCCTTTTTCATTGCTTCTTTGATCAATGACAAGCCGGAGCGAACAAGGCAAACGCAAAATTTCCGCTTTTTGTGGTGGCTCACTTGGCATAGAGTGTGGCTCCATTTAGTAACCGAAAGTAAGGAGCAACCATCTATACACAAGAGAAAAGTTTGTTTTACTGAAAATTTTGTGAACGCAGTCCATCCAAATCTCAGTATTTTTCATACATATAGGCCCGCTCGCAATTTTAATGCACTACAATTCCTCTTCTTCGCCTCCATATGAAGCTAACTTGTATTCACACTCAGCTGACGGAAGTCGTGGGATAGCGGTACGCACATATACAGATTGCGGTAGTACCACGCGTACACGAGGTATAAAAGCCTTTGCCGCGCGGCATTAGCCGAGCGGTCTTAGGCGCTGCAGTCGTGGACTGTGCAGCTCATCCTGGCGGAGGTTCGAGTCCTCCCTCGGGCGTGTGTGTGTGTGTGTGTGTGTGTGTGTGTGTGTGTGTGTGTGTGTGTGTGTGTGTGTTTGTTTTTGTCCTTAGGATAATTTAGGTTAAGTAGTGTGTAAGCTTAGGGACTGATGACCTTAGCAGTTAAGTCCCATAAGATTACACACACACACACACACACACACACACACACAAAAGAGAGAGAGAGAGAGAGAGAGAGAGAGAGAGAGAGAGAGAGAGAGAAATGCCTTTGCTGAGCTCTCATTTGTACGCAGGCGATTCATGTGAAAAGGTTTCCTATGTGATTATGGCCGCACGACGGGAATTAACATACTTTGAACGCGGAGTGATAGTTGGAGCTAGACCGATGGCACATACCACTTCGGAAACCGCAAAGCAATTCAATATCCCGAAACCCAGTGTTAAGTGCGTGCCGAGAATATACATTATCTCTCACCACGGAGAACGCAGTGGCCGATTGCCTTCACTAAAACCGGGAGTAGCGGCGTTTGCAGATAACACTGCGTTAAATAACCACAGAAATCAATTACAGAGGTACGACGAACGTTCCTGTTACGACAGTGCGGCGAAATTTGGCGTTAATGGGCTAAGGCAACAGAAGACCGACGCGAAAGCTAGTCTAACACCACGACATTGCCAGCTGTTGGACCCTAAACGACAGCGAAACCGTAGTCTGTTCTTATGAGACTCAATTCCAGTTGGTAAGTGCTGACGGTAAGGTTCCAGTGTGGCCCCAAGAGGGCACGGACTAAAATTTCCAAGCTGGTGTTGGCTCCATAATGGTGAGAGTTGTGTTTACAAGGAATGGACTGGGTGCTGGTTATGTCTGGCTACTTTGAGACCATTTTCAGCCATTCATAGACTACGTATTCCCAACAAATATGGAATTTTTATCGCCATGTCACGGGCCGCAATTGTTTGCGATTGGTTTGGAGAACATTCTGACCACTTCGCCCGACATGAATCCCACTGAAACTTTTTGGATATAATCTATCTTCCTGCACACAATCCTGCACTGGTAATAGTTTCGCAATTATTGACGGCTGTAGAGGTAGCATGGCTCAGTATTTCCAAGCTCTGACTCAACGCCCAGGCGTATCAAGGCCGTTATTACGGCCAGAGGTGGTTGTTCTGGGTACTGATTTCTCAGGATCTATGCACCCAAATTGCGTGAAAATGTAATCACATGTCAGTTCTAGTATGATATATTTGTCGAATGAATACCCGTTTATCATCTGCATTTCTTCTTGGTGTAGGGATTTTAATGGCCAGTAGTGTACTTGTCACTTCAGTGTGTAAACAGACAAAGGTAGTGCCTAAGGAGAGTGTGGTGAGAGAGCGTCATCTCGTTCCGTGGACAACGCAAACACTAGTCGTGTAACATCGCTCCCCCCACCAAACAGCAAATTCTCACTGTGATTGCCTTAGTTCCCCTTACAGCGTCGCTTCGTGGAACTCCCACGAAGTTCAGACTAACACAGAGGCGTGACGCGTTGCTGTGAGTGCGTCTTCCAAACACGGACTTCTCACTAACAGCGCTCTGCTATCCTGCGCTGCGTCAACTGCTCAGAGAACTTCTAGGCGTTTGCTAAATGTCTGAGGTGCTTGATTCCTCTATATACTGTCTCAGAAACAAATATACGCCTACTTATGTCACGTCGTGAGCATAGCTACGATTGAAAACTTTTTCGATAGTATTATAGAAGTTCTTAAGACGTCTTCCCTATCTCGTCAGTGAGTGGAAGGAAAGCTTAACTCAATAAGTCACCTAGTGATTGTAGGTCGATCAGCATATTACCCCCCCCCCCCATCATCATCATCATCATCATCATCATCATCTCAATACTGATTATACCGTTTCCGAACACCTGAAAGATTTCTTCAGAACTTCCACGATAAATATCAATCAGGTCTTCGAAAACACCACAGTTCAGCAACTGAATCAATCTGACATCAAACTTGCCAAGGACAGACCCGTCGCGACTATTTGAACACTGCTTGATTTCAACAATATTGATAATTTTATGTCAGTCCTTATTAAAATGAGTTCTCAAACAGCGTGGCTCGACACCTATCTAAAGACCGCATGTCAACGAGTTATCCGTTGGTCAGAGACGGCATGCAGAAATGTGCTCCGATGTCCCGTATGGTTCTTTCATTTGTCCATTGCTTTTCTCATTGGATATCAATTGTGTTTTTACTGTGCTTCACTCTTTTAGACACTATCTACAGACGATATAATGCTGTGCGCAAGTGCCAGCCCGTTCAGAACTAGTTGATTTCCAACAACTGTGAATGTATTTGGTGGAAGATCAGTAACCAAATGCACAATGATTGTGTTTGTGGGGGCGTTCAACTGCGCGGTCATCAGCGCCCGTACAAAGACCCAATGTTTACACCGTCCAATTGTTACACAATCCATCCTAGCCACTGCCACGAATGATGATTTATGATTGATGGATGATACGATGAGGACAACAAACACCCAGCCCCGGCCAGAGACCAGACGCACTAAAGAAATTTAATTTCTTTGCCGGTTTTAGGAATCTAGCGCCCTTCTTCAGAAGACTATAAAGAGAAGTATCCTCTAAATACAAGTCCTGTATGATTTTCAAGAGAATCTCTTACCCTTCATACAAAATAGTGGCAAGTTCAGGTAACGGGTGTGCAGGCTGAACCATCTCGTGCAACCGTCTCTCCAAAGAAGACCAACACAATAATAGATCTGGACATCGCTGTTTCTATTACAACCTTTAGAACAAATGACCCTGTAACCCGCGCCTTATGCAAAACCACTCTGGATTCAACCGGAGATTAAAGCTTTATCTTTTATTATCGGCGTGGCTTCGCAGCCTGTGGTATTCTCATCCCTTTCTATTTCCGCTTTGTTTCATCTGGTAAACTCACCCCATTATTTCGCGCTCTTTCACTGACCTATTTTGAGTTCAGACTGATTCCTTTTGTACGGCCGTGTTACTTTTGCGTCACATGTAACCACTTCCATTCGGCCAGAAAGTAATGAGGTAATGAGGTAATTGCTTCTTGTCAGTAAGACAACTTTAAATTCCACATATTCATTACTATAAATATAGTCATCCTGAATTGCGTATGTGGCATACCAGTTGCCATGTTTACTCACTAAGGAAGCCTACTTAGATGTACGATGAAATAAATGAGTAAATAATGTATCTTACCAATCAAAATAAGCACCTGTATGTCGCAGGGTTGAGAAAAACCCGGGTATTTTAAGCCCAGCCCAGTCGATAAAATTGCGTTTGTTATGGGTTTCGGTTTTTTTCGTACTGACGATTAAATAGTTCAGACCAAATTCATATGATTAATCTACTATGAACACTAACCCATAATTAAGACTTATTAGTGCTTTACTTTTTGCGCTGCCACCACTGCGTCCATTGACAAGCTTCACCTATTGCCTTGTTTAGTCAAAATTAAGAAGCAGTTTAGGACAGAAGAGACCCGAGAAATTTGTGGTCTATAAATTTCTGCACGGTTCTGAAAAAGAGTAAATTGTGCTTCACAGTTATTACGATTTTGCGTTAAGTTAAAGTTTTTTTCCGGAAGTGCAAATGTTACTTAACTGTGTTTCTTACATTGCAACGAAACTTGAAATTCATCTAACAGTAAACGGTTGCTTTTAATGAATATGGCTCTAATTTGTTTAGGGATTACTGTGTAAAATTTATGTTAAATTTCATAATTAAATCTAGTTGGGTTTTATTGGTTTTTTGGAAACTAATTTTTTTAGAACCCGCAAGGTTTTTTTGGGTGGTTTCAGATTCTAACAAACTTGGTACGTCGGGAATTATAAACTGAAAATTCAATACTGAACATTACGTAGTAAAATATTGCTACTAATAGAATTCTTTATTCACTTCTGCAGTGTGAACTGAATCTCACGAAATTTAATTTCAACAACTTTTTACTGTTTATGCTATGTAGCGCAAATTGACAAACATCCTGCAGGCATTCGGCTTCTACTTTTTGAAATGGTTCAAATGGCTCTGAGCACTATGGGACTTAACATCTGAGGTCACCAGTCCCCTAGAACTTAGATCTACTTAAAAATTCACTGAAGGACATCCCACACATCCATGCTCGAGGCAGGATTCGAACCTGCGACCGTAGCAGTCGCGCGGTTCCGGAATGAAGCGCCTAGAACCGCTCGGCCACCGCGGCCGGTCTACGCTTTTCATTTTTGTTGACACGAGGCTTACTTAATCCTCTTTTTCGGCACGGAAAGTATTCGAACCAATTATTATTCTTGGTGAGTAACGGGGAAGAAGAGTAAAGGCTTGCAAGAGTACAAGAGTGCAATATTTATAGTGTTGATTCTATTGGAAATGCATCGTTATTTAGAATAGTAGTACGTGGAAGATTAGAACAGATGTTCGTGAAAGCTACTTGCAACCAGCATACAAATATCCCCAAAGGCTTAACAGTTTATGGATTTTAAATATGGGTATATCTCAAATGTGAATACACATACTTCTGAATTATTTTGGCTGATGCTCAGATCGCGAAGCAACCAAGTAATCAAAACATATGAAATGAATTCGCAATTGCGAATAAGGACTACCATCAACTGTAAAATGGAGTGACATCGATAATTTGTGCCGGCCCGTGATTCTAACCCGAGCGGTCGCCATACTATTTAGCTATCCGTGAACGACTCACGGCAACACTAACTTCCACATCTCGTCAAACACGCTTCTACGTATTTATCTGCCGATACCGGGCAAGCGACTTTCAAGTACGTTTGAGCTCTACGGGAATATACATGATGTATGTACAAGTACAGGTCCAGGTCGTAGAAGCATGGTTGACGATTTATGGAAGTTCGGGTCTAACCGTGAGTCGTGCACGGGTAGCCAAATGGTTAGGCAACCTCTCGCTATAAGTGGGAAATCCGGGTTAGAGTCCGGTCCAGCGCAAATTTTCACTGCGATTCCGTTCTACAGCTGGTGGTAGTTATTCGCCACTGCGATTCCGTTCTACAGCTGGTGGTAGTTATTCGCAACTGCGAATTCATTTGATGTTATTCGTAACGGCTGTGCATCGTAATCAGAGCACTGGCAGTGCAACGTCTTAGATAATAAAAATGTTTACTTTCCTGCTGAATCTATTTTTATTACTTAATATTGTCTTTACTTTTACTAGTAACTGGTATATGCGACAACCGTCCAGCGGCACCATGTTCCCGATTCCATGTGCAACTTTAGACATCTCTAAATCCCTGGTAACGCGGTTCTGGGGTTTGAGAAGCGACGGTTCTTAATAACTAACTGTTCTTGCCCAACTATTTTTGCAGTTATGGCTAGTCCATCAGTAATTTAACTACACACTGAGTTACCACTGTAATTTTATATCTGTTACTACTACCAATTTCTGATGACATTTCAACATGAACAAGCTCATTAAACCAGACTAGGGCTGCCTAAACAATTAATAGCCGTCAACGCTTGTTACTGCAGACCTAAGCTACGCTACATGAGATGGATCAACTGAGCGATGGAGGGATTAATGGTCCATTCATTGCTAATTTTAATAAAATGCTGTTGATGCCGAAAACCCGGAACAAACTGAACGCTGTACTAACGCAGTGCGAGGAGAACCTGAAGCAGCATATGATGAGTTTAAAGGGACTGAACTACTGAGTCATCAGTCCCTCCTTATCATGGAACACGTAAAAAGAGTAAAACGCGAAAAAAAGGGTCCTTAGCTGCGCAAACTATGTAAGCAAGTCAGAGTTTAAAAGGGCGTAACAACTATAGGTAAGAGAAAATAGAGAAAGCAGAGAAAGCAGGCAGCATCTTGCACAAGACTGTCTTAAGGCACAAAAAGGTGAAGAGGGAAGAAAGCAACCTGCGGTCTCTCGTGGGGTACACACCACAGTAGGAGGCACTAGGGAAACAATAGTCTGACAATTACAACAAACTGTCAGTTTTGTTAACTTTGTTTATAGATCTGTCATTGGGATCCACCTGTTTGAAAGTTTGCAATTTAGAGGATATCTACCTGATTTGTAAATTCCTGAAGGACGGCGGTGCCGGTGAGAGTTGTCGGTGTTTACTTACGGCCGGTGTGGGAGGAGTTGGCACAGCCTACCGCCGGCTTTAATTTAAACACGCGCTCTGATTGCCAGGTGTCGACACATTCCACAAATAGACCGGCCCAGCCCTCGTGCCACAGCAGCGCGAGTCCTTCCATGTCATATAAACTTTGGAGTAGAATCAACAAACTAATTTTCAGCGATCTTCCTCTACTTTGTGATTTTTGAAATTTTTGTCAGGCTTTACTTCCGCACTAATTATCTTTTATACTTTACACGATAACTGAGGAACCGATTCGTCCTAACAACGTAGTCTGCTTGAAGTCACGTGCGGTAAATTTAATTGGTTGAAGGCTTGTGTTACCGTCTGTCACCAAGAAACAACGAAAGCCTAAAGAGAGTATTCAAAAATTCCGACTACTTTTACTGCCTAAAGTGTTCTGAGCCATCCACATTATGGGTGCTTCTCTATTAACGTTTGCATTTATCAGAGTAGGCCTAATAATGTCTACTAACTCTTCGTCACAACCTTGTAGCTTGTCCACGAACAATACGAACTGGCGTAATCAGCAGCTCAATTTTCGATTTCTCAGTGACAGAGTTAGTTGTAAGCTTTGCTTCTGGCTCAGACCTATTTATTTTTGTAGCAGTTCTCGTTAAATACAACAAAAAATGAACATTCCGAGAGGCACTCAGTATTACCCTCAAAGTCAATAAGTGCAACAACCATATTCAGTGTTCCCATTCTTCCTAAACAAAAACAAAGCTACACTATGATTAAAAGTATCCAGACACCCCCAAAAACATACTTATTCATATTAGGTGCATTCTGGTGCCACCTACTGCCAGGTACTCCGTATCAGCTACCTCAGTAGTCATTCGACATCGTGGGAGTAGAATGAGGCGCTTCGCGGAACTCACGGACTTCGAACATGATCAGGTGACTGGGTGTAATTTGCGTCATACGTCCGTACGCGAGATTTTCACACTCCTAAACATCCCTAGGTCCACTGTTTCCGATGTGATAGTGAAGTGGAAACGAAGGGTCACATACAGCACAAAAAGCTTACAGGGCGACCACGTCTGTTGACAGACAGACGACAGTTGGAGGTCATAATGTGTAATGGGCACACACCTATCCAGACCATCACACACGAATTCCAAACTGCATCACGATCCACTTCAAGTAATGACAGTAACGCGGGAGGTGAGAAAACTTTGATTTCATGGTCGAGCGGCTGCTCATGAGACACACATCAGGCCGGTAAATGCCGAACGGTGCCCCGCTTGGAGTAAGAAGTGTGAACATTGGACGATTGAACAGTAGAAAAACGTTGTGTGGAGTGACGAATCACGGTACACCATGTGCTGTGCCGATGGCAGGGTATGGTTATGGCGAATGCCCGCTGAACATCATCTGCCATCGTGTGTAGTGACGACAGTAAAATTCGGAGGCAGTGGGGTTATGGTGTGGTGGTGGTTTTCATGGAGCGGCTTGCACCCTTTATTGTTTTGCGTGGCACTATCACAGCACAGGCCAGGCCTCCATTGATGTTTTAAGCACCTTCTTGCTTCCCACTATTTAAGAGCATTTCGGAGATGGCGAATGTATCTTAACATAATCGAGCACCTGTTCGTAATGCACGGCCTGTGGCGGAGAGGTTACACGACAATAACTTTCCTGTAATGCACTTGCCTGCACAGAGTGCTGACCTGAATCTTACAGAACACCTCTGGGACGTTTTGGAACGCCAACGTTGTGCCAGACCTCACCGACCGAAGTCGATACCTCTCATCAGTGCAGCAGTCCGTGAAGACTGTGTGCCAGTCCCCAAGAAACCTTCCATCACCTGATTGAACGTATGACTGCGGGAGTGGAGCTGTCATCAAGGCTAAGGGTGGGCCAACGCCATACCGAATTCCAACATTACCGATGGAGGACGCGACGAACTTTTAAGTCCTTTTTAGCCAGCTATCCAGATACTTTTGATCACAGTGTATGTGAGTACTCAGACATGTGGAACATGTCATGTGTTCTTAATTCTGTAAATATTTGTAGTATATCTTACCTCAACCGCCTAGGGATCAGGAAATTTAGTATTCCAAACGGAACCTTACTTGCCTGTAGATCAGTTTCTTACCTGAAACAGAAAGAAATTAATATGTAGGACGAATGGCGCAATATTAAGTTTAACACAGATTTGAAGTTAACCTGCCAATTATCAGCTGTCGTTACGAATTAGCCTCGTATCCGGGTATGTTACGGAAGGTCAAATCCGAGGAACAGCTGGCAACCACCAGATAATCTAAATTCGTACATACAGGAAATTGGAAGAATTTCTTCACGAAACGAGAAGAAAACGTAATGGCGGACGCAAAGACTGCCAATTGTAAGTAGCGTCTGCAAGCACGGTCTGAACAGCAGCTCCCGGACGTCTGATATAGATTGTGGTAAATCTCACATCAAGTTGACTAAGTTTTCCAGTGTGGCGCTCTAAGCAAATTCAACGAAACATTAAAATGATGTTCTAGAAGAACAGATGAAGTGACATTATGAATACCCTTAGCACACAAGGGGGGCATCATAACGGAAAGGTGCTGTGCACTTGGCACTGATAGGGCCAGTCGAGAGGAAACTGGCAGCGAAAGCACACAACGAATACCGTTTGTTAACTGTCCAGAATACGCAGAGATAAAACAATTAACGCAACACAGCGATACTAGAAAACTCAGATGCCATCAGTGACAAAGCAGGAAACAATAGCTAGGAAACAATGTTTCTACTACTACTAGATTAATAAAAACGCCCACCGTTGCAGGAGCTAAGAATAATTTTCCATCAAAGGCAAATTTAGGAAGCACTGACTCACTTCGTACGTAACCCTGTCCCCATGTGTCAGGAGCAACGTTCTCTCCCATCGAAGGCTACCATTCCTTCCTCTGTGTACTCAATTCGATGTACAGTATCAGCTATTCGTTCTGTAAATACAAACTGCTTTTTCTTGTTGCAGTGTATGTTATTTCTTCTACGCGAGTTTCGTCTTTTACTTTAAGGCATCGTCAGTGGAATAGTTATTTGCGTTTTTGGTTGGTATCCGAGTTTCCTCTCGTCTGGTCACGTGTTGGAGGTCACACTTACTTCACTTACGAAACATACGCATGTTTTCATGCTATGAACTTTTTCTTCATAACAGAAACAAAGAGAATACAGTTGTTGCAAATGCCAAGCACAGTTTTCGTGAAATATCTAGAACTAGTGACAGAAGCCAAGTAATACTCCACAGCAGTTAGGGCAAAGTATATAAATTACGAAGGAAAGTTCATTACATGAAAACATGCTTATGTTTCGTAAGTTATGCTAAAGTACGACCATCACGTGACCAGATGAAAGGAAACGTAGATACCAACCAAAAACGCGAAGAACAAATCCACTGACGATTCCTTGAAGTGAATGACGAAGCATCTGGAAGCAGTACATTGAAAATGCAGAAAGGGAAGACTTTTTATTTAATAAACGAATATTTTAGCTTTCTGTGGACGATGGCCAGACACAGCATTAAAACAATACTAGCTTTATACCGAAGAAGATCTTACCATTCGCCAATGTTTTGTCTGATTCTCATACGCCGCTTAAATGCCCTCAACAATCAAACTCACAGCTAACAGCCACAGCTACAGAAGACACAGTGGAGGCATGGATCTAGCAGGACTCGTGTTGTGGAGTGTACAGGAGGAGGTGGTCACACACAGCGTGGACTTCCGGCGTGGCGGCTTTCCAGTTGGCTGGACAGCGGTGGCTGGTGGAGGGCTGGGCTGACTTCCTGCACGTGCGCCGCACACCTCACAACGGCCTTCACATTCTTGTTTAACTGTGCGGAAGTTTGTGTTCTTCAGTCCGAAGACAGGTCTGAAGCTGTTCACCACGTCAGTCTATCCTACATCCAGTCTCTCGATCTCTGCGTAACTGCAGCAACTGACTCCCATTTCCACAGAACACTCCCAGGAAATGCAGGAACTTAGCCTGCGCTAAACTGCCAATTAGGACTTAGGACAAGATCAGGTACATCCAGTTCAACATGCTTAACGTTGGCGAACCTATTTCTCCCTCCCTCCCTACTCTTACCTCCCTTACTACGCAATGCCTTGCTGCCTCATGATGTATCGCATGAACATATCACCTGTTTCAATATAGTTTTGTCAAATCTCTTATTTGATTTAGTCTCAGTTATCCTCTCTTCCCACCTTCAGCATTCCTCTGCAGCACTGTATTTTAAAAGCTTTTCTCGTCTTAATTTCCTATCTTCCACGATTCCCCTTCTCCATAATGCGAAGAAGCCTCAAAGCTCTAACGCCTAATTTTTTATTCGATGTTAATAAATTTCCCTATTTTTCAGAAATACTTTTCTTTCTTATCTTTTACTTCTGCCGTCAGTTATCTGAACAGCAAACGTCACCTTATTTCCTACTATAATTCAGCATCATATGATTAAATGCAGTTATTTTAGTTTCGTCGATATTTGCTACTCATCAGATAATCTAACTGATTTCCCAATTTATTTCTTGTCTGAAAGGGCAATCTCATCAGCAAACCCCAAGGATTTTATTTCTCCACTCAACTTCATTCCCCTAACCTTAATTACTCTTGGTTTACTTTACTGCTTGCTAAACTTACAGATTGGGCATGGTTGTAATCTTTCCCATCTATGTTACTCTTTTCTGAACAACTGCCTCCCTTCGGTTTCAGTTTTTTCAACATCGCTCACTTTTTTCCTGTTACCATCAGTTTTTCCCTCGAAATCCTAAGTTGAAGGAAAATGTACAAATGCTATAAAGTGATGCTTGCATTTCCTTAACCTGTGGTCTAAGATAATCGAAACTCCCGACTGATACCCACTTAACATGGCGACAGACAGCAATAACGAGGCAATATGAAGAGAGAACCTGATAGATGAAGTGCCATTACTTCCAAGTCAAATTTCCATTTCCCTCTACTTCAAAAATAATTTAGTACTGTCTTACTGCATACTTCTACATGGTAGACGAGAATTTTAATGAATTCAACACTACGTTGCATTTCCAGTGAAGGAAAATATTCTCGTCCACTGTAGGCATGGTTCTACATGCGACTATTTTTTTCATTTAGCTAGCCTTGCAGCAATATAGCACAAAAATTATTGTAGTGTGTGGTTTAAGTCACATCAGGGGCAATACATTATTTTCAGAAATTGCAAATAGAAGCGGCGGATTCACCTTCGCGAGACCACCTTTCACAAACTAGCAGATTGATATGACTGTGCAGCATTTGTAGCAGGCTGGGTACTATCGAGATGGAGGCCTGGAAACTTATGACTTGTGGAAATCGATAGTAACAGGCAAACACGAAGCAATGTTCAGGTCTGTGCAATGAGACTACTTCACGCATGCGACTATTTCAAGTAACTGGGAGACATACTCTAAGTGTGTATGCTGAGAACATTACGGCTGTTACTTTAAATTGTTCTGATTATGATTGAAAATGAACAGCAAATAATAGGCCGATAAGAGTGGTTTTGTAACTAGCGAAGAGGGCCTTGTGTTGATGCGTTACAGAGGACGGGATAGTAAGTCAGTGTTTCCGATGCCGATGTTCAGCGGACCGAAAAAATGTGGCCTAACCAACAATTGCTGCGAGATAAATATTGCGAAAAATTATAAAAATATAACGCCCATGCCGTATTTCCAGGTCTCAGCGATTATGCTTACCTGCAGCTGCATTTAGCGCATCAATGTAATACAACAGATTAATCTTATTTATAAGCCTTTTTCAGTTGATATTAGAAAAATTCATTCTTCGTGTAATGAAATGGACTGATGTTGCCACATCACTGTACCTGCACCAAGCATGGTTGTGATGCGACAATTTTGTTTACAAAGTGCCAGGTGAAAGTTATGACAACACCGACTCCACCTGCTAGAAAGGCGATTTTTGTAAATGGATTTTGCATGCTGTAGGTGGTCTTCAGCGGCCGAGTACGTTACAAAGGAGCTTACACCTAAGCTGCTAACGTCGCTGGCAATTACCACACCAGTGGCGCCGCTCAAATTCTGCTCTCTGGTTTACTCTCAGGAGCTCCCCTAGGAAAAAGCTAGCTCTCCATGGATACCGGAAGAACTTTATGGATTATCACTGTAAATGCACACGTTCATCCAGCTGAATCCTACAACTACACTCTGGAAGCCACCGCAGAGTGCAAGGCCGAGTATACTTCGCTCCTTTACAACTAATTATTCCATTTCCTTCTCGAAAGTCGAGGAGAAATGATTGGCTGTTTACCTCTGAACGAACTCTATAGGCACTATCTTTGTTAACGAGACATTTGGATAAACGTTTGAGAGGTGGAACGACTTACGTGACCCATGCAAGCATCTTACCTCAGCGGACCTAGGTCCTTGGAAGGCGGTCATTATTTGGCATTGTGCGGACAAAGCTAGTTTTACGAATTCGGCGCGCTTGCGTTTTACCAGGAGCCTATACCTCTATCAGAATAACTTGACTTACAGTTTAGCATGGAAGGAGGGGAGGCGGTGAGTCTGCCGTTACGCAGAATCTTTCTGTGTCTCCGGTAACCGAAGCTGTGCACTTCCGTACTGAGTACGTTCATGTTCCATTTAACGAGCCGTCCTGAGTTCGCTTTTGAACATTCTAACAGCACTATCATTTTCATACTTGATAGCTTCGCACATTCCTTATAAGATAAGTATCCTGCCGTAAGCCGGATCATAACATGGAACTCTGCAGCCACTTTTGTGATTTGTTATCCTCTTCGTTTTCTTGTAATTGTTTTCTATCCTTATACTGTCCATTGTCTGATCACCTGCTCTTCCAAGCAACCAAGCATCCATCAATATACAATCTTTTATCATCCAATGTTTAAGCCAACTGTGTTTCCCCTTCCCGATTACTTTAAAAATTTGTCTCCTTCCACTCTTCTCAACCTGATTCAGAAATGAGGTGGAGAAGAGTGAAAGGAGACGTACCCATTTTATCCCTCCCATCCTCCAAATCCACAACTCAATACTTCTATTGCTTCTTGGTCTTTCCTCCGTGTCATCTCTGCTTAGTATTATTCCACGCTCCAAATAAATAACTTCGACTGTTTCTTGCTCAAGTCCCTGCCCCTGCAACAACATAGCAGCCGCCTCTTATTAAATGTTTCCTTGGCAACCGCTATGCGCATTTTCATATTATTGCATCTAGTGTCTTCAGTTATTACGCTTTCTAGATATCTGGAAGCAGTGACTTTCTATGTCTTCCAACTTCCCATATAACTTTATAATTGTTCTCACTTTTCTTGCACTTATCACGATACATTTTGACAATGTCGTTCCGAACTCCTCACAGGTCTACTTCAATACAGACCGGTTTTACTTCAATGTGCGGCCGTTAACATCCATCGAAACATAACGAAAGGGAGTTTAAACTAACACACATCGCTCCAAATCATATGCTACTTCCGCACTGTTCTTTAATATGTTGTATAGAAATTTAGAGAGTATCTACGTATGCGTAAAATCAATAATCCTGATTTTTTTTTGTTCTACCAAGCCCATCCAATTGAACGTTTCCCGTAATTAACGTTTCTCACGCAAAGCTCGGCACAGATTACAATCGCGACACTTTTTTGGAACCAACTTTGAGCTACTTAGCGATCTAGTTATGAAGCAGGCAGTTAGGCGACGGGCTGTGGCAGACGCAGCCGCTGGGGCAGCGGTCCGGCAAGAAATGTGGCAAGGCGGCGGCCGGCTGCCCGCGGTAACCGAACGCTGGGCCGGGAAGGTCACGCGGGGGACACGGGACAGCCGCAGCCGCAGCTCGCCGGCCGGCCGGCTTCCAGCGTTACTCGAACCCTGCCTCCCCTACACGACTTGCACGATAATATGTTTCTCAAAATTAATTACTAGATATCGTATTGCAGTATGCACTGAGGTGACAAAAAAATCACGGGATGGTGACATGCACCAATACAGACGGCGCTAGTATAGTGTACACAAGATAAAAAGGGTAGTGCTGAGGCGGAGCTGTCATTTGTACTCAAGTGACTTATGTGAAGAGGTTTGTGAAATGATTATGGCCGCACGACGAGAATTCAAGACTTCGAACACGGAATGGTAGTTTGAGCTAGACATGGGACACTCCACTTCGGAAATCTTTAGGGATTTCAATATTCCGAGAGCCAGTGTCAAGTGCGCGCTGACAGTACCAGATTTCAGGCATTACCTCTCACCACAGACAAAGCAGTGGCCTACAGCTTTGACTTTACGACCAAGACCAGCACCGTTTGTTTAGGGTTGTCAGTGCTAGAAGACAAGACTGTGTGAAATAACCCAAAAATCTGTGTGGACCGTGCGACAAACGTTTAACTTACAGAGCGGCAACATCTCGCGTTATGGGCTTTGGTGGCGAGTACCTTTGCTAACAGCATAACATCGACTGCAGCGTCTCCCGTGGGCTCGCGCCCATATAGGCTGGACCATGGACGACTGGACAACCGCTCCTTTGTTATAGCAGCCCCGAATCCAGTTGGAAGGAGACCCTAGTACTCAACATAGTACTGTGCAAGATGGTGGTGGCTCCATAAAGGTGTGTGCTGTCTTTATATTGAATGGACAGGATCCTCTGATCCACCTGAACGGCTCGCAGACCGCAAATGGTTATATTCGGCTACTTTGAGACTATCTACAGCGATTCGTGGACTTCATGTTCCCAAACAACTATGAAATTTTTTTATGGATGACAAATCTCCATGTCATCGGGCCACAGTTGTTCGCGACTGTTTTTAGAACACTCTGGACAGTTCGAGGAATGACTTTGGCTTCCAGACAGCCCGACTTTAACCCCATAGAACATTTATGGGACATAGTTTATGTCAGCTGGTGTGCAAAATATTGCACCGGCAACGCTTCCTCAATTATGGACGCTATCGAGATAGCGTGGCTCAATGTTTCTGCAGGGGACTTCGAACGACTTGTTGAGTGCATGCCACGCGGAGTTGCCGCAATACGCCGTGCAAAAGGTCCGAAACGATATTACAAGGCATCCCATGACGTTTGTCACTTCTGTATATCTAATTAACTGATACTGTGCCCAATGGAGAACGTGCCTGTCACCCTGATGAAAATGCACCCTGCTCCCGGAGAACTGCTCATTTTCCACCTCATTGGACGCAAGGCACCGAGTTCACCTAATGCCCATTAGACTTAACCCTCAACGTGAAGGATGTAGGTTCCGTGATATTTTCGTACCTTCACTTGGGCCTCCTCTTTAACGTGAAGATGAGCCAGGATGATTGTTTAAACGTTATCGCTGTCAGTGTTGACCTTTTATTTCTCTGTTCATCACTCCTGTCTCCCAAGGTGACAACTGATCTTCAAATGCGTACGCTTACGTTCCTGGTTTGTCGAACACTCAAGAGTCGTAGCGCACCTCGATTCGCATGCTTAATCGTTTATTCGCGTGCCTAACCGTTTGAGCGACTGGTTTCTTTCGCGGCCCACCATTTTATTCATTTTGTTCTCCAGCCTTAGTGCTTTTAGCATGAAACCACCGATGCTACGGAAGCTCTGAATCAGAACTTTCGCAGTACCTGTGGCTTCATGCTGAACACGCTGATGCTCGAGAACAAAATTAATAAAATGGTTGACTGCAGCAGAAACCACCGGGGCTCAAAGAGTTGAATCTCACAATCCAATAGAAAAATGTCGGATTATTTCAAACAGCCGGTGAAACTTAGCACTCAGCCCTTACTCAGTTTTGTATCTCCAAGATGATATCAATGGACGGCTTCAACTTAAGATGACAACTGAACAAACTTGTGGACACACTACCTCAGCTAATTGAGGCCATCAAAGCTACAATCGCTGTTAGACGTTATTTGCGTGACGTCTTCTGGGGAGGGGTCCACTGAATTGGTACGGCGTGCTTATTAGAAATTTTACACTGCTGTTACCTTCCTTCCAACGCCGCCTTTACTGTATGAACTAGGTAGGTACCAAATTTTCAGCGCGAATTCAGAAATTCCATCCGGCGATGGTAGTGGTTTTAACACCTACGTTTAAAAGATTTTCCTTTGATGCCATCCAACGCCCAGCCACAACGATCCCGCAAGACAATGACGCATCCTTGTCATTAGTGTTCTGACAGCAGCCATGTGCCAGTATTAGCTAATTTGGACCATCTCAATGTGTCATCCCGCCATGCATTAAGCGCTAACACCTAAAGAATCTTAACTGATATGGGCAGACAGCTCGCTTAGGAACGTAAATTATTGCCATGCTTGCAAGACGACAAATTACACGTCCTGGTAAAAGTTACGTGTTTAAGTACCCAACAATGTTTCTTAAATTTATAATTTCCTCAGTGAATTCTTTCGTATATTACATTTCGTATTTTTATAACCTTAGGTTTTCTAAAAAAATACACAACGTTATTCAAAAAGATTGACAATTTGTGTTTCACGACCGGTGGGACATGAACAGTATATCGCAGGAAAGCTTGATTTCCGAAGTTTTGTTTCGTTAACTAGCTGCATGAACTGCCGCTAGGGTATTCGCGCCAATAGGCAGTTGTAAGCACTAACAAGGGGATGCCGCGAATTGTGAAATTCAGATTCGATTCATACTGCGCATAATAAAAGCTCATGGCCAGAGGTGTAATGTGGCAAAGCACCAAGATGCACTTCTCAGCCGTTGTCGAGAAAATCTACAGTTAAAAGAAACCGTTGCCGTGAAATACTCTCTACGATTAATAATGTTCTACAGCGTCGTGGCGCAGCGGTAAGCGCTCGGGTTCGTAATCTGAAGGTCGACGGATCAAATCTCGCGCCATGCAATTTTTTTATTAGTTTTTTGTAATATATATATATATAAACTATTAATGAATTGCTTATGCATGTTGGTGAAGGCGGATCGCTCTCCAATTGTACCGCCTCCATTTTTCCGTTTGTTTAACAGGGTGTACCAAAGCTCTCCCGTCCGCACTGATTTTCGACGATGTTATAATTTGCGCTAGGGACCGCATCTACCTTCTTTCGAAGTTAGCAGGCAACTACGCTGTTATGCGGCTGCTCGTTTCGGCCCATTCAACATTTGTCCAAGTGTAACGAGCGAGTAACTGAGTCTATATTTCATACCTGCCACAGCAAATTTGTGTTCGTGGGGTCTCTGTTCTAATTCGAACGTTTGACTTACGCTATACGTATTCGTTTCGGAATATCGTTTCTACGTCTTCCGTTAACTATACGTGGTTAACATTATGAAGACAATAACATTTGTGAAATACAACTTTGTTTGCGGAAAACGTAATGATGTTCGAAGTCGCCAGTTTTTCCACGAGAAACGACTTTCAACAACTCATTATATGCATAATTGTTGCAACTGATATATATATATATATATATATACATGTGAATTACAAAAACAAATACCAAAAAAAAGGTTGCAGGGCGCGAGATTCGATCCGGCGACCTTCGGATTACGAACCCGAGCGCTTACCGTTGCGCCACGACGCTGTAGGACATTATTAATCGTAGAGAGCATTTCAGCGCAACGATTTCTTTCAACTGTCGATTTTCTCAACAACGGCTGAGAAGTTTATCTTGGTGCTTTGCCACATTACACCTCTGGCCATGAGCTATTATTATGCGCAGTATGAATCGAATCTGAATTTCACAATTGGCGGCCTCCCCTTGTAAGTGGAATAACTTAGTTTGACATGTTTGAATAACGGCTTTTTCCTTAACAGGACTTAAGTTTTCCAAAAGGATGGGGCTCCGCCGTAATAGCACCGTCATGCCCGAGAATTTTCAAATCAATCCCTTTCTCGGCGATGGATAGTTCGCATGAAGCGATGGATAGGTCGCATGGGAAATCAGGACCTGGCTCTACACTTCTGGCCACCGAAATGATCTGATCTCACGCCCTGTGATTTTCTCGCGGGGCTGGCTAACGGAGCCTGCTTACTTGCCACCTCCAACAACTGTGGCCGACTTGCGGCACGTTTTCACTGCTGTGGCGATCTCAGAAGCACGCGACATGCTTCTCCGCATGTGGAACGAGTTTGGCTACCGCTTAGATGTTTGCCGTGCAGCAAACGGGGGAAGATATTTTACAACTTACACACGATGACACACACATCACATTGTGCCAGTCTTCTTTAATAACCCTGTACGTTGCCAACTCTTACTCATTCGAGCTGGTACCTTCCAGTGTGAACTTTCTAGTCCCCGCTCCTTTTAGCATTAAAATTTTTTGTATACACCGAAAAGTAAAAAAAATTGAAATGACAATCACTTTACGAATTTCGATATTTAGAGCAGTTTAAGAGATTGTCACAGGAAGATAAGTAAACCAACTGTTCCTTTGTTTCCATAAATCTTAAGCCGATTGCTAGAATCCTTTCTTGATTAATGATAAGATCTATTTCAATGTCATCCCTATCCCGTAATTTCATTAAGGAAAGATGTTCTTTCCAGCTAACCTTTCGATTTGTACCATCAATTTGGGCTTACAGTAATGAGACTTAATGGGAAAACAGTTCAGAAATTTAGTTTTTCAGCGAGCAAAGGAGAATATCATGTTGAGAGCTAAAAGCGGACAAAGGAAAAACAAATATACCAGCCATCAGATTGGACTGCAAACGAAAAAATTGCTGATGATGGTGGGACGTTCAGGCAGTCGAATGAATGCTACATGAACCAATGAAGTTCTGTGCTAGATTTCAAGAAATAAGACAAAGACAACATAATGGAGGGTGGGCAGAGGACATTTGGAAACTTAGTAAATCAATGCATATAGGAAGCAGAAATGCATAAGGGGGAAGAAGGGGAGCCGATTTACGAGGGCTGACGATTCTCCAATATGCCGCATGATCCGCTGTCGCAAAATTACTCTAAAAATCAAAAGTGGGTATTTCGAATGACTTTAGAAACATCGAAGCTGTTGCAACAGTTCCAATTCGTATCTGAGGGTGGGTAATAAAGGTAGAGTACGTTTTCAACTAAACCTATTTGTCTCTTGCCGAATTTGAAATAAGATCACAAGATGTCATCACTGCTTTTGTAGAAGCGGATCAAGACTTACCTTCGACATTTATGAACCTTTAAGCCTGCATATAAACCGTGCTTGTTCGCCATTATGCAGACTTCTGGCCTGAAGACAATGGCGTTCATAAGGTCTGATTTAAAAAGCATTTAACTGTCTTCTAAATTCTGCAACCCTTAACTACTATCTTCTTTAGTTCACCTTCGCAATGTGATTTTGTAGCCTACAAACATCATACACTGGATGGAAAGAAACGACACTTTCGTCCTTCGTACTTTGTCAAGATCTACTAATCATACAAACTAAACGTAGATGACGCCACTTACTAGAAGGAAACTCATTTCCCCTATTCAGTTGAAGTGACAGCTTGCCCTGACCCCTCACGGTGGCTGTGACGTATTACATCACGGCCTGACACCGTGGAGCAGTCGGCGGTTCAGCATAGATATCGCTTAGTAGTACCAGGTCTTCTCAATCTCCATTATTGGTTTTCGAGACAAAATGCAAAGGTTCCTTGAAGACTGGAGGTAGTCCCCTATCTTAGAAACTTTCTCCTACGAGAGACCAAATGTCAAAGTTTTTTTTCTAATGCCTGGACAAAGCGAGCCTGCAGAACATAAATAATGTAAATGTTTAATGAAAAATGTTTCAACAGTGGAACATCAACTTTACTGAACGATATAATTAGTTTTCTAAGTTACACGAAGTTATTTGGCGCTTAGAAAGCAAAGACAGGAAAGACAGGAAAGAAAGCAAAAAAGCCTTTTTACTGCATTCTAAATATTGATGTATGAGCAGTAGTTAATGTTAGTAATGTTTGGGCGTTACTTTAACTTGTCAGCTACTACTGATACGAACTGTCAAAAACATCCACTACGCATTTTACTTTGGTCATTAATAAACCCTCTCGTCACTGTTAGCCAACGGCCTTTTCGCAGTGGTAACGCCGCCGGTTCCCGTCATATCACCTAAATTAAGCGCTGTCGGGCTTGGCTAACACTTCGATGGGTGACCGGGTCTGTCGAGCGCCGTTTGCTAGCGGGATGGACTCAGCCCACGTGATGCCTACTAAGGAGCTAATTGATTGAGAAATATCAGACCCAGTCTCGGGAAGTGGCAACAGCCGGCAAGAACTGTCCGCTGACAACTTGCCGCCGCCCCGCCGCTGGAAACATTCGTGATCAATCACGACAGACGTGGCGAATGGCGGACGTTGAATAGCCACATGGCAGTGACATCGCACGCCGTACGCCTGAGTTACATGTCAATGAGTTTGGCGCAGCTTCATTTGACTGTTCCACACAGTAGCAGAGTAGATGCAAGTCTTGTACCACGCCACGCGCCAGATCACTTTGTACCACTTCACTCCGGTGTGCATCCTGCCTTATAGTCTTAAGCCGGTATTACACGATGATCCGCTCCGAACGGTACTGGTCTAGCGCGACACCCATCTAGTGGTAGAACGGGTGAATCTACGAAAATTAGCAGACATTATCCGCGCACCGGAATACAGAGCAGCTCTAACTTGCCGTCAATACGCGCATGCGCACTAGGCAGCGATAACTCGCTTATACGCAGAAGGGGCTACCGCAGTGTTTCCTGCTTGTTATTTGCTTACTGCTTGGTTGCTAGTAGCTTATTTCAAACTTTCATGTTGGGGATTTTCCGCGTTTTTTTTTTTTTCCTTCAGTAAGCAGGTTTTCATAAAGACAGAACTTTTTGCCAGTAGACTTCCTTTTATACTAGCTGTTTGTGAAAACATTTCTATCGATTACTTCGTATTCTAGAAATGAAATGGAGCAAAGAGGCGTTAAGCGTCTGAATTAATGCATACAACGAGGAAAGCGTACGTCTGAATCGCTGTATCAATACGGTACGTCGGCAATCTTTTCTTTCTAAGTAATACGCGTATAACTTCACACGATTTTGAATTTGTATCGTAATGCCTTAACTTACGAAAGTTAATAATGTTCGTATGGTGGCATCTCTTGGTAATTTCATCATGCCAGGGGAAAAAAAAGAGAAAGATAGAAAACTGGCAGTGATAGGCGACGAAGTCCGTGCAGTTTCGTCCAGTACGATAGACGAGGACTGAGAAATTCTGGTTAGCACTTACATATCGTATATTCAAAACTTTGAAAAATAACCTTTAAGTATTGTTCCTGTCAAGTGCTGCAAATTGCAGTATATACATCCACAACAACTTTTTAAATGGTGGGCTGTGCTATTCTGCGGCTGAAAGACTTAAAAGTTTCCCCATTCGCCAGGGAACTTAATGTTATAACGAACCTGCAACATAACAGGGCGTTTACCGGTATTTTATCACTGATCTAGACTGGTATAATCACTAAACGTATAAATGTTTTAGTTCTTACTTTCGATAATGTGAGAGTCTCCCTCATGAATGTGGCACACTTGCTAATTCCGTCTTCTATCGTAAACAGCTTCTCCAAACAGGCCATATCAATCCTCACGAAGTTCCGAAATTCTTGCGGATCTTCGGACTTCAGGTCTTTCATAATCAGTGATTATAGTCCCCTACCCGCTCCTTTTCTGCTAGGGTCTCGTTTTCGTCGTCGTGTCCTAGTAAGATTTACTGCCACTGCCATAGCTCCAAAAACAAGTGGGTCCTCCATGTGCAAATTTGTGTATAAATGTAAGTATATATACTTGAAGACTGGAGGTAGTCCGCTAACCTGTGTAACCAAGTGTCATAAAACTGTTGAGTCAGTAGTTCAGAACAGTAGTAACCTACATAAGAATAACAATCACTTAATAATGATAAAACAATTTCTAATTAAACAGGAACCTTGAGTTCACAAAGATTTTGAACGAATGACGTTCCAATGTCACACGGTGACCCTTGTGTTACGCGCGGTAGAACGAACGACTTAAAAATATATCAGTTCTGTTTGCGTTTCGGGTGTTATTACCCTCTACTGCGCATGTGCGCCAGGTATATCCCATGTGTACGGTGTAACACGTCTACGTGAACCAGTACGTAGCTACAGATATGCCCGCTTGGGGCGCTGGTGCACAGGTGTACGGATTAGGCGCATCGTGTAATAAGGGCTTTAGAGTGCAATGGGTGGAGGCCGTTTCGAAGCAGGTAAGACAATGGGAAAGCTGACGGCACGCACGAAGTCTGTCGCGCTCGCACGTGGCCTCCGCCTCCAGCTGTGCGATGCGCCAGCGCTCGTCAGCTCGGCGCCTGCGGCCGTGGCCCGGTGAGGTGCGTGGAGTCCCTGGCCGTGAGTCACACCGCGCCGTGTTATGTAAGCGCCTTGGCCGTGGCGGGTTCTCACGCGGCGGTGCGGGCGATGCTATCGGCCCACAATGGCGGCCGCGCGTTCGTTAGGCGGCTCCCATTGTGCCTGCCAATTGGGCGGACACCGACCGGTGCGTGCGCCGGCCGGCCGGCCGGCCGCCTCATTGGGTTAATATGGGCCGGAGCCGGGGGCGCGCATCCGGGCCCGCCGTGCCGCACCAATTGGGAGGGTAATTGCTTAACGGAGCCACACCCCACCCGCATTCCAGCCGGTGGCGCCCCCGAGGAGTCACACCGCTAACCCAAACACTTTCACATCTCGCGTTAAGTTGATTACCTGCGGCAGCAGCCCCCGATCTGTATCAGTGCTCGCTGCTATGCTCTTCAGTCCGAAGCAGCTCCCCACGTTCGTATATCCTGTGCAAGCCTTTATCTCTAACTATTGCCATCTACTTTCATTTCCAACTTGCTGTGTCGTCCGAACAAGACACATACAGGCAAAAGCACCACTGGCGCAAAGATGCGAGCTGGTGCCAGTTCCATAGACTCGCCACTTGCGCGAGTTCCACCAGCGCCACGAGCGGCGCTGAGAATGAAGATATCGACTTCGCCTCGGCCAACAGGCAGCCGAGTACAATCCGCTAATGACAACGGACAGAAGCCTACACTGAAGATAGAAGAGCAGGTCTCGCCCACTGGGGTTATAGATCGTCCACGGCTGATCGACAGGGAACATCGTTTAGTGAACTCTTAGAACACAGATGTAATTGCATTTGCTGTATACTGTGAAGTTTACCAACGATTATTTGCACTTAGCCATTGAGGCCTTTATTGTGTTATGTTGTAAGAAAGATAAGTAAACCTTTTAACTTATTTGTGTGACTTACTGATTTGTTGCAGTGTTGTAGAATCTTCGTTTTCCTATCCTGTTACCTCACCCTGTGGCATAGCTGAGTAGTAGCGGCAGGGAGAAATTGTCTTAGCGGTATTCTGCACCAGAAGCCGTTACACAAACTCCCGAAGTGTCTACCGTAACAACAGTGAAAACTTGGCCTCCACATCAGTAGCGACGAGGCCTTTAGAGAACTGGCGACGGGGTTTAAAAAACAACTTGCTTGCTTTATTCATCACTGCCTGCCTCTACAATTTTTACTCTCCACACTACCCTTGTTTACCAAACTGACGATTCCTACATGCCTCAGGATAGGTCCTATCAAACTATCCCTTATTTCATTCAAGTTCTGTCACTATTTTCTTTTACCCCATTTTGATTCATTCGTCATCAGTTACTCGATCTACTCGTCGAATCTTAAGCAGTCTTCTGTAGAACCACACTTCAGAAGCCGTTCATTGTCTGAACTTCTTATATCTCCCTTTAATTTTCATACAATGCTACTACACTCCAGCTACATACAGCCAAGAAATTACTTCCTAACAAATTTATATTCAGTAATATTAATAGATCCTGTTTTCAAGTTTTTCCTTCTATTGCCACTATCTTATATCTTCTCGATGTCGGCCGTCATCACTTCGCTGCCCTTACAGCAAAAATCTTCCACTACTTTTAGTAGCATTTCCCAGTCTCTCGTGTCGCCTGATTTACTTCAATTGCATTACGTTACCCTTCCTTTACTTTTGTTAATATTCATCTTCCATTTCACTCCTTTCAACTGCCCTTCCAAGTCCTTTGCCTTTTGATGTTTCAAAATAGATGAACTGAAAACAGTGACTAGTTTGCTTTCAAGCAAGTAACAGAAAAACGTAATGGAATATAATAGTTGGGAAGAAGTTACAAAGTCTATTTAATATGCAGACTTGCGACTACGTAGTGGAGACTGCACCGTTGTTTGATGAAACATTGGACTATAAGAAAGCCGAGAAAACAAAGTGCGTTTTTTCCACATTTTAACTTTATACTTACTGAAGTATGCTTAATCTGATCAAATTACTTTCATTTACAACAATTGAGCACATTCAAACTATTAACATAAATATAAGTTTCACTTACTAGTAGAAATGGTGACTAAATGAGAAAATGACCGACTATGGAACGAATGATTTTGCGTTCGGGTGCCAATCTCTTACACTGTCATTTACCTCTGATTTATTATTGAAAAAATGCTTAAATGCAAACTTGTTCAGAGACCACTTTGAACTCTAGATCCATCTACAAAGGACTGGGGAAGACAGTTATCTGGCTTACCAACCCCCCTCCAAAATTAAAGATTGCGGTTGGTACCAATTCGCGGTTCCAAATCTTATCGTCAGCATAGGCTGTCAAGCATGACTCTTGTGCTTATTTTGTATGTTACATACCATTCGAGACTTTATAATCGTAAATAACTAATGCATTATCTATGAATTACTTCCTTTCAATAAAATGTGCAGCAGTAAAATTTACTATGATTTAGTAACAGTAACATTTTGCTCTTTTACTGTTCTATGGTTAAGGGTCAGAGAAAGGCAACAGCGTTTCCAATAGAAACGTGCGTGATAAAGCACCAAACTTCGGTCGATAACAGTTTTATTGTGGTTATTCATTTCAAATTCTCAGATGAGTAGAACGGCATCTGATCCAAACGACATACCTGTAAGATCCTACGTAAATTAAGCCGAACAACTATCTCACCTTTTAACAGCAATTTATCCGAAGTCGTTTCAGCAATGAAGTTTACCATCCGAAAGGTAAAGTGCTGGTTTTCAAAAAGGGTCGTCTGAAATATGCATAATTTTAGGCCAGCATAGTCGACACCATACCGACACCAAACGGTACGAGAGTCGGGGAATATTTTTATAATAAATTTAGTTTGTAAAAATACAACAATAATTCTTTAAGCAGACACCCTCCTAAACACAGCTAGCTCTCTTCTTCCATCAAATCCAGAGCGCCGTAAATAAAGGAGCCCTACTAGATGCCATGATCGTTTACTTCCGAAAGGTATTCCAAACAGTTCCATTTTGTAGTTTAGTAAACGAAATATGATAGTCCGTTTGGGAGTGCTTTCATAACTTCCTAGGTGACAAAACTGATTTTACTATTAAAGCAACGAAATCGACAAAGGTAATTTCGGCAAGGGAGTTTTACGGGCGATTACTATTTAAAATGTACACATCTTATCTAGTGGATACAACCGGTAAGCTCCATGAAGCTGTTCGCGGACAATGCCGTTCTGTATTGAGAGTTTGCAACGCCAGGAGACTGATGAAATGCCGGAGGCACTGCACAGGTCCTGTTACTGGTACAATGACTCAAAGTTCTGCCTAAATGTAAGTGCAGAATATGAATAAGCGAAGAAACCCGCTAGTGTTATTAGACCGCGCTATTAGCGAAAAACCACCGGAAACAGTAAAACTAAGGCACCCTGTAGTGGCCGATGGAATGTAATGGGCAGTACTAACTGTAGCAAAAGTAGGTTCCAGGCTTAGACTCGTTGCGAGAATCAGATTTATTCCATCGACTAAAGAAGTGGCTTCCGAAACACGAGACCGATTCTTGAATATTGCTTCAGTCTGGGACGTTTATCACATTAATGGCAATGTTCGATGAAGAATTGCGAGTTTGGTCGTTTATTTGCATTACCGAGGTGCTTGAACGCCCGTGATAGTCGTTAGAAGAGTGGAATTATGTATCAGAGACAAAAATGCTGTTGAAATTTTAAGAGCATACATTCAGGAAGTCTGGCAGCATATTTCCTCCGACAGTATCTCGCGAAATGATCACGATGATACCGATGTTTACCATCAGTCGTTCTTCGGAAAACACACACACACACACACACACACACACTTTTGCCCCATGAGAATGGACGTTTCTTAAAATCATTGCGTTAGTATACGTTGATCGTTACCTGAATCTACGAGTACAAACGGAAGTGACACCGAGAGAGAAGTAAGAGTTCGGAAAAATTTTGCTAGTTTCAAGCATTTACCATCTTAGAGAATTTACACGAGTTCTGTACCGATCGCAGTATGATGGTATGTAACATATCACTGAAGATCGATTACTTTTAACTAACTAACGTATAACCCATAAATGACTTCTTTTTAACATCATTTGAAGTAGTACAATTTGCGATGGTTTATTATATAGCAATGTACCATTTTCCCTCTTTTGTTCTGGGATTAATTAACTATCGTATTAGGCTGGAATTTTGAGAAAGGCGCGCGATTTGTAGTTAATCGGTTGATACGACTATACACGACGATAAGTAAATTCGAGACTGATACTGCACGTATAAGTTTTATCCTCACGTGAAAATACAATAATCCACTTCCTTTTTTCTCTTCCTTGCTTCCTCCCTTTCTAAATACCAGTCGACACAGAACCAAACGTCCTAGCACAGAGAGGTATCCATTATTTGTCCTGTAGATTATCAGAATGGAATTGGAGCCAATCAAGTAATAGTGGTCCGAAGTACTCTTCATATAGCGTACAGTATGTCGACTATAAAAAACCTGAGCCTCTTTACAATCGAAGGCTCTCCAGTTCTATCTGTGGAGGACAGGTCTCACTGGCAGAGCAATCTCTGCAGGTGTGCCGAATACCGGCAGGTGTGCAAGGCAAATTGCTCTTAATGAAAGCAGCTGCCAACAAGCAGTTGCCTGATGTTCCAGTGCGTCATCGGCTTTGCTACGCTTACTACAGCAGTACCATGACTGTGCTAGTGAAAAGCAGACGTTGGAACACAGAGGCAGTATTAGGCCTACTACTAGTGCGTAACCTATATGACTATTCACCAATCAGTTCTAGCCGTAAGACTAATTCAGAGAAAATCAAGTATTTAATTGAATTTCAAGACACCAACAAACTAACGGAATTCCTTTTCATCACGTCAATCAAAAGCGAGCAATCTGGAGAATAATTTAATATGGCTGAGGATGCCATGCACGCATTGTAAGTATACGAGCATCAGGAGAATTATCACTGTGTCTCTGAACATTTTAGTGTAAATACAGTATAACATAAAAAGGGGTTACTACACACTGTGCGGCCGGCCGGAGTGACCAGGCAGTTCTAGGCGCTACAGTCGAACCCCGCAACCGCTACGTTCGCAGGTTCGAATCCTGCCTCGGGCATGGATGTGTGTGATGTCCTTAGGTTAGTTAGATTTAAGTAGTTCTAAGTCTAGGGGACTCATGACCTCAGATGTTAAGTCCCTTAGTGCTTAGAACCATTTGAACACACTGTGTGCGGCTGTCATTTTGCGTATGCGTCCATGGTTTGCTACCAATTGTCCACAGTTTCCTCCTGGTCAATTTCCACCTCCTGATGAACCCAGTGAATCCCCACGCAGAACCGGTCTTTCTTGACGTTTAGCACGATTATTTTTAAGGTCCATCCCACGACGTGCTTCCTGCTTTCTCAGCACTGTGCTTCCGACAGAAATTTCACACAACTTCAGTGCACCATAGGTAGATGTGGAACCTATTCGTTGAAGTTAGGGAAGAACATTCGTGTGTTTCCATTTACTTACCTTTCGATCCTTTCAGGCAGCTAGCAAATACTGCTGTATAAACGTTCAGGCATCAGCCGTGTTTCCATTACGAACTACCACACCATGCCAGCGCTGAGTTACAAAGGATGAACTATGTTAAGAAGCACTTATTCCTGACAATATTACAACCTGAACGAAGTCTGCCAGGATGTAGCTGCCTTTTTACAGATAATCATTTTCCTTGACAAACATTTCACGCAGTCAGTAAACAGCCTGAGAAATAATCGTGACGTTCATTAATATATTAGATAGAGAAGGAATGTCAATGTTATGCTAGCAAGTAAATAGTAGATACTACACTTTAGTATTCGGACTGATCTAACACATTCTTCGCGTACTTCACCTGAATAACTTCAGCTGAATGGCTGATTCTTTCGACCGTCTTCCGCAGACCCTGCCGCTAATCATTCGAGCACTGTGGTTTCTGTAATGATCTCTTCACTGTTGGGCCATTAAGCTTTGCTGTTGATACTAGTGCGAGGCGGTCGTCGTCGTCGGTCTCAGCTGCCAGTTGAGAGACGAGACGCGGGAAGCAGAGCGTGACGGGCCGTTACCAGACTGCCTCGTCTGCTCGTCTCTTCCCTACCGCTACGGCACGCCGCCTTAACGCTACGCTGGCAGCCGTAACGGCGCACCACCTGTTAACTCTTACAGCTGACGCCGAGCACATAACGGCAAACTGCGTTCCTCGTTTCCAGTTTAATGTTCACCGTTTGCTGATGAGAAGAGGTAGTCGAAGTTTCAATTACTTACGACATTACCAGCACACTGAGGTAGTGAGGTTCTGTGCTGAATTATTGGAGGTGTACAATTCAGCAGCAAATGAGGTGGTTACGTGGCGCAGGTAGTCCACTGTGGTCAAACATCTCTGAATTGCTGACAAGTAATCGGCATACCATCCCTGAGGAACTATCAATCTGAAATGCAAATCCTAATGCTCGCAGGTTGGCAAATCACAATCTAGGCTAAACTGGAATAATCAGACATTGGAAAATCCACGATGGAATAATATTATTGAAAGGATAGTTGCTACTCACCCTAGCCGAGACGCTGAGTCGCATTTAAGCACCTATCTGCGAGTCAGCATTACCGCTATTTGACGAGTAGCAACTACCCTTTTCTTAATATTGTCTAAACTGAAACAACAGAATCTGTTCTCAACACGTTAATCATTTTGAACATGTCAAAGGTCACCGCCCCGATGGGTGCTGCGACTGCTCAACCTCGTAAAAATGTCAGCTGAACTCAAGCAGCGGAGGACACACGGCACATGTGTGTAAAGCCGTTCCAGGTGACTACTTCAGCCGCCTACTCACTACTTACGGAAGTACTAACACGCTGATTCACCACCACTGGAAAAGGAGATCCAGCCGTCATCGAGCACGGCGATGCAGAGTTTTTTGTGACTGCAATGGTGTGGTGCTACGAGTTGTGCTGACGTGCTTACTCGGAGCTTTCAAGACGAATCGTAGCGGGAAGTGGTCTGAGGTGTGTTTTGGTCAACGAACCAGATCTTTCTGCATAGGATAAGTCACACGTGGCGCTTCTTTCGGCTATCAAACTGGGCCTCGTCGCCGTGTTCTGATAAAGCACTCAATGGCTTCCTCTTTTCTACTATGTGAACAGTTAAAATGCAGACTCTTAACTAATTTCTTCGGAAATTCATACATGGTTGTGGAAAACGTGTCGCGTAGAAGGGTGAATACATAGAGACGGGCTAACATGATTTTCATGGTCGCATTCTTAGAAATGTTCATTACTATTCTACTTGCCGTTTTCGTCATGCGGCTACTGCTGTCTAATACTGGCAGCATGATGGACGATCATGCTCACTGGTGTATTATGATGCCATCCACACACATTAACACAGCAGTAAAAACAAGCGTTTCCGTTTTCGAAGCTAGCGTACAATGCAGCTGAGTTTGTATAAAATGCTGTAGTACTTTATTTCCGACGTTATTGTAGCATTCTGGTAGACAAAGTTGAAACGCACTATCTTCATTAATCGAATATAACAATTTTTTTGCATTGTTACCTAAATCTTCAAAGTAGTTTCACACTCACTGGAATCCAGAGAATATCAGAATCCATCGTATGACAACCGGGAGGAGATAGGCAACGATGGAATTAGCTGCGTTTCTAGCTCATCTTTATTGTAAACCTGACGCTCCGAACACAATGAGCAACGTCGTGACGTTTCTAAACGAAAACTAGCTTCTCCCAAAGAATTACCACGGATTCGGGCGGAAAACAGCACTTGCGTGAAAGAAAAGCAAGATCAGTAAGGTTCTGCCTTCCTGAAAGGCTGTAAGCACTGTACCACATCGTAAACCACTGACCAATGTACGGTCATACAGAGGTTTGTTTGCAACTGTGTGACTGGCTCGAGCAACATGCGACCAGTTAGTTGCACTCGGCAGCGAGTGTGCCACAAAAATCGGGCGCGCCACGAGGAAGCCTAATACTGTAATGTTTTCACATAAAACTTATTAGACAGAACAGCAGTAGCAGCACTTTAAAATTATATGCTGACGGTGCCGTTTTATACAGAAAGCACAGCTGTTTGACAATCCAAAAAAATTATAGGAAGATTTCGACTAAAACTTCACTTGTATGATGACTAGCAGCTCTCTAAATGTGGATAAAGGTGACAATGCCTATGAAAAGAGAGAACGTTGTTGTGGTCTTCAGTCCAGATACTGGTTTGATGCTGCTCTCCATGCTACTCTATCGTGTGCAAGGTTCATCTCCCAGTACCTACTGCAACCTACATCCTTCTGAATCTGCTTAGTGTATTCATCTCTTGGTCTCCCTCTACGATTTTTACCCTCCACGCTGCCCTCCAATACTACATTGGTGATTCCTTGATGCCTCAGAACATGTCCTACCAACCGATCCCTTCTTCTAGTCAAGTAGTGCCACAAACTTCCCTTCTCCCCAATCCTATTCAATACCTCCTCATTAGTTATGTGATCTACCCACCTTATCTTCAGCATTCTTCTGTAGCACCACATTTCGAAAGCTTCTATTGTCTTGTCCAAACTGTTTATCGTCCATGTTTCACTCCCATACATGGCTACATCCATCCAAATACTTTCAGAGAGGATTTCCTGACACTTAAATCTGTACTCTATGTTAACAAATCTCTCTTCAGAAACGCTTTTCTTGCCATTGCCAGTCTACATTTTATATCCTCTCTACTTCGACCATCATCAGTTATTTTGCTCCCCAAATAGCAAAACTCTTACTAATTTGAGTGTCATTTCCTAATCTAATTCCCGCAGCATCACCCGACTTAATTCGACTACATTCCATTATCCTCGTTTTGCTTTTGTTGATGTTCATCTTATATCCTCCTTTCAAGCCATGTCCATTCCGTTCAGCTGCTCTTCCAGGTCCTTTGCTGTCTGACAGAATTACAAGAGAACGTATGTTAACTGATTACACGATTAGCGTTCGAAAGAAGTCTTGCCTGTGCTCCATACGAAACCATGGGTAGTTTTAGTAGTAAGAAGCGATAGGAAATGAGACGACATAAAATCGGTGCTACTGAAGGGTAATTCTTCGAGGTGGTATGGGGAAGCAAGGAGCTTCTGTAAATGAAATAATCACAGACGCTAGTGCGACCAATTCCTTTGCTCCACTGTGGAGCCACTAACTGCATGACGACACACATCGGTCGTCTAACGGAAAAGCTCGGTGGATGTAAATGTCCCAGGTGTCATGACGGCGGCCACCCGCACGAGATGGATGCAGACTGCAGGAGGAGCGGCGGCGGGCGCAGGCAGGCAGCTGTGTGTGTCTTTGTTGGCCCGGCCGGGCGGCCGCGCCGGGCACAAGGCCAGCAGCCTCAAGGCCGCTCCAAGGCCACGCCACCGCCACGCCAACTCTGCAAGCCTCTTCTCCTACGCTGCCCAGCCCCCCTCTGCCAAACTAACTGCTCCTTACGTGCTGGACTGCACCGACAACAGTCGCAAACGCATGAACCACATGTGGTGCATCGAGAAGACAAACCCAAGAGCCTTGCCAATACCCATCGCAACTTTATCAGGGCAAATGTCTGTTCGTTACCGTATTTTTGTTTCTAGCATTTCTCACAAGCTTTCAATGTAGCACAGAATGTCGGTGCTGAGACGAAGTCACTGCAGTGAACATACACTGAGGTGACGAAAATCTTGGGATACCTCCTAATATCGTGTCGGACGTGGCATGGACTCAAGTCATTACAAGTCCCCTGCAGAAACGGTCATGCTGCCTCTATAGCCGTCCACAATGGCTAGTGTTGCCGGTGCAGGATTTTGTGCACGAACTGACTTACGTCCCATAGATCTATGGGATTCATATCAGGCGATCTGGATGGCCAAATAATTTGCTCGAATTGTCCAGAATGTTGTTCAAACCAATGGCAAACAACTGTGGCCCGGTGACAAGGTGATTTGTCAACCATAATAGTTAGATTGTTGTTTGGGATCATGAAGTCCATTAATGGCTGCCAATGGTCTCCAAGTAGCCAAACATACCTTCGAGTCAATGATCCGTTCACTTTGACCCCCATGATCCGGTTCATTCCATGTAAAGACAGCCCACACCAATATGGAGCCGTCACCATCTTGCACAGCTTGTCAGCTGGGGTACATTGTTTTTGGCGTCTGCACCACACTCAAACCCTACCATCAACTCTCACCAAGCGAAATCGGGGCTCTTCTGACCAGGGCACAGTTCTACAGTCGTCTAGGGTCTAAACTGGAAGTACACTAGCCCACAACAGGCGCTGGAGGTGATGTGAGCACAGCCACTCGCTTCGGTCTTCTGCTGCCGTAACTCCTCAATGCCAAATTTTGCCGCACTTTGAGGAATACGTTGTCAAACGTACCAAATTTATTTCTGCGGTTATTTTAAGCAAAGTTGCGTGCCTGTTGGCACTGACATCTACATGCAAACGCCACTGTTCTCGGTAGTTAAATCAAGGCCGTTAAGCCGTGGCGTTGTACCTGGGGCGAGGTAATGCCTAGATTTGGTATTTCCAGTACTCTTGACACTATGCAACTCAATATTGAACCCCCTAACAATTTCCGAAATGTAATGTCCCAAGCGTCTAGTTACAACTCCTATGCCGCATTCGAAGCCTTAATTCCCGTCGTGCGGCCAAAATCACGTTGAAAATTTTTCCACGTGAATCTCTGGAGTTCAAATAACAGCTCCGCCAGTGCGCTGCCCTTTTCTATCTTTTGTACGCGATACCACCGCCATCCGTATATGTGCATATCGCTAATCCATGACTTGTCACCTGAGAGTATCACTGGCAGGTACTGCGAATATTTATGCGCAACTATCCAAACTATTGTCACGTAAGTAGCATGTTGAGCGGCACCTACTGCATCTGTTTTAAACGTACTTATGAGTAAGAACAAAGACCAACGTAATTACGTTAGTAAAACAAGTGTACCTCGTTTATTGTACCTGGCCCCGCCCCATTCTAATATTACTTTCTAGCAAGGCAGGCTAGTGAAGTGTCACTGATTCTGTACTAAGGACCTGTATTTTCCTTTTCGGAAGCCAGCATTCAACTCAGTGACGTCACGTTCACTAATTCAGGACATTACCTGCAGTTAGAGCACTTGCAAAGCCGAATGAATATGAGCGTTACAAGGCACTAACCAAGAGGTTACGTGCGGTAGCGTTCTCGCTTCCCACGCCCGGGTTCCCGGGTTCAAAATGGTTCAAATGGCTCTGAGCACTATGGGAGAACATCTTAAGTCATAAGTCCCCTAGAACTTAGAACTACTTAAACCTAACTAACCTAAGGACATCACACACACCCATGCCCGAGGCAGGATTCGAACCTGCGACCGTAGCAGTCCCGCGGTTCCGGACTGCAGCGCCAGAACCGCTAGACCACCGCGGCCGGCGGGTTCCCGGGTTCGATTCCCGGCGGGGTCAGGGATTTTCTCTGCCTCGTGATGGCTGGGTGTTGTGTGCTGTCCTTAGGTTAGTTAGGTTTAAGTAGTTCTAAGTTCTAGGGGACTGATGACCATTGATGTTGAGTCCCATAGTGCTCAGAGCCATTTGAACCATTTTGAACCAGGAGGTTAGTTACTGTACCTGGAACACCTAACGTAAGCTAATTTTTATTTTCGTTTCTCGAGTTGTGGTGCTGATGTACGTGCGACCCTAGTTTCATAATCGTTGAACCTCCGAAGGTGTGGATTGCGTACAACGACACAGAACTATTTTCACACTTGTCTTTACATTTTTTACATTTGTTATATATACACATCTGTTGTTCAGTCTAGCTGAACAATAAGAAGAATTGTTCTGTTGGTAGACATACTTATTTGGGCGCGAAGTCTTGCGCCTATCCCTTTAACAATTCGGTCCGCTACGATTCATTGATACGTATAATAGTAAAATGATACTGTCACAACAACCTGGCTGACTATCACTTGTCGATGGATAGCATGTTCAGTTTATATCTACTACCACATCCATACTGTGATGTGGATGGCAGAGCGTACGTTTATTGTTCTGCGCTGTGAGGTTTTTTCCCGTTCCATTCAGGTATAAGGCGCGGGAAGAAGAATCCCTAGACACTCCCGCACGCACTGTAATTAGTCTAATCTCCGTAGTTTCTAAGGCAGGTATACTTAACAGGCTGCGATATTTGTTTCTTCTCTGTCCTTTAAAAGTATGCTTTCGCTGGGCAGTTCACTTGTTTCTTCAAGCGTCTGTCAGCACAGGCTTCTCAGTGACTCTTCCCTGTAGTCACAAGGAGTACGACCAATCGTGCAGTCTTATACGTACGTTCAGTATTCCTGGCAGTGCTATCGGGTATGGTTTCCATGCGCTTGGGCAACATTCTATGATGGGTCGCGGAAGTGCTTCACAAGCGCTTTTTTGTAGACTGCAATTTTCCCAGCATATTGCAAATCACCTAAGTCTGCCACTTGACCTATAACAGTATCTTATTCCATTTCAGGTCGCAGAGAATTCAAATTTCATGTTCGGCGGGTTAGCCGCAGTAATTACCTAAGACTAAATAAATGTCACTTGGCACTGTTGACTAGGAAATCCCGCCGAATTGATTCATCAGTTTAGCAGAAAGAATGCTATGCCTCCGTGCACACTGGCTCCTTCCCTCGCGAATATTGAGTTGTGACATATCTAGACGTAGGCGAGTGTAGTGGATGCGCGTTAGTGAAGCGATAGGTTTTTGTTTTATTGTGAGATTAGAGAAATTGTGAAATCCTATGCCAGCTTGGGATGAATAGCACGACTAGTACACTGAGTTTTAAGTCTCCCTCCCATGGACGGATCTCAGCAAGTATCACTTGCCTTCACTTCTTGACACAGGAGGGGTAGTTTGGAATCTGATCCAGGTCGTTGGCGCAGAGAATGATCAAGAACTTCTCACCAAGTCTTCTCCACTTGCTAACTAAATGATGGCGAAAATCGGTTCCAACATCAGGTTTCGAACCAGCTTAGCTCCGATCAGAGTGTAGCACCTCCGTACAGGCGTATAACAGCTACGTCGGCGGCAACACCGTTGTATGTAAAATTACGAAGTAAGCAACAACCAGTCGCAAAATCTTTATTCACTTTTGCAAATAAATAAAACATTTTGCGACTGATTGCTTACTTGGTAATGTTATGGTTTACGGTCGCTGCACAACTTGGGAACCACATGGAGCCCACTATTCACCGTTGTGTCATACTTTACAAACGCTATCGTGGTACTAACTTACCCTGCACTGTTCGTTTGGGAGCAAACGAAGAACAGGAGCCAGACGCGGCCGAGTGCCCGACACGAGTAAAAAGGAGCAGCGTCCGCCGAACGCTTATGTTGCCAGTGTGAACAACCAAGTGATAGCCAGCCAGGCAGAGCAGAGTTTTTTGCCCCCGCGTGCGAGTCGTTTATTTTGCGACCTTGGCGTAAAGGTTCATTTGCGCACGGCGCGGTGGGAGCAACGTGCGCGGACAAAGCGCCGTGTCGAGTTTCAGTGAAAGGCGGCGGTGGCGGCGGACCACGTGTGATGGCGGAGGCGCTGCCACGGCCGGAGCCAGAGGCGCTGGCGCGGGCCTCCCTCGCAGCCCAGCCGCAGCGGCCACCGCCGGCGACGTTGCCACGTGGTCGCACCACCGCCGGGACAACGCCCCACGCCGCACGGCGACAGGGGAGGCACCGGCCAGCTGCCGCGCCCCACACCACATCCGACGTCCTCCACTTACACAACCCTATTTGTACACTAACACTGTTCAAATAAAACGCGAATGCGGTCGGGTGACGTCTTTGACAACCGGCGGTAATTCTATAACACCCTGTCAGTTTCACGCGTACAAACACAGTAAGCCACCACGCAATCTAAGATGACCAACGTCGAAAGTTGATAGTCAATGTTGGTAACCAACAGGTGGGGCAGCATTTACTCTGTTCCTCTCCTGTGTAAAAAATAAAATAAAAATGGACAGTTAATGGTCGCTCATCTGTTGGTTGTTAATATTCAATTGATAACTTCTGGGGTTGGTCGTTTGGTGCTCGTGCGCTGATCTTTTTATACGCCGGGACAAATTTAGATTGCACAGTTAACCGCACTGTTCACACAGCAGCTATGCCAGCGTTAAAGAAGTATCGAAAATCGTGTCGCATCGCTGCAATCACGAGTCCCGTTAATTGACGAGGACAGACGGATCCACGATCAATATCCCCATTAGTATTCCGCAAGTCACTTTACGGTGTTGTAGAACGTACTTCTAGTCCATCTCCGCTGTTTCCCCGCCCCTCCGCAAGATTCCACCCTCTTCCAGTAGCGAATGGCACACGAGATTATTTGATGGACACCAGTATGACCCCAACCTTGGATTTTCTTGCGGTCATTTCGCGAGATGTACATTGGGTGAAGATATAGGCCATTACACTGTCATACTGAATTTCCGGATTTTCGTTAACCTTTAGGTGACTAAATACGATCGCATCACAACACATCCACCACTTTTCGAATTCTGTATCGTATGTAAGGGGACGATCAGAAAGTTTCTGTTCGAAGACCGCACAGCCCAAAATCTGTAGTCACGCAAAAGCGCCGTGAGCACTGAGGCAATCATCCCAACGGCGGACCAGGTTGACGATATCCGTTTAGTGGAACGCCGTGTCCTGCTGCGTGAAGTAGTCCGTAACTGCTTGCTGCACATTATCGTCAGTCAGGAACCTTCGACCCTTCGAGGTAGTGAACTACCAAAGGCGTGATATAATCGGATGGGAAGAGTTCAGAACTCTCGAGCGGGTGCTCGAGTATACCACTTGAGTTGGCCTAAATTCTGCATTACGACATTCGCGATATGACAACGAGTTATCATGAAGCAGCAGCACCCCTTGTCGCACCATCCCACAACTCGTTTTCGACAGACGTGCGCCCCATAATCTTCATTCTCCGATGGATGTCTACCGGTTTCTGTCCTTCGGCAGCCAAGAAAACAACAGCACGTTTGTTCTGCCTTGACTTATTTGGTAATAGCGTCGCCGTAGTTCACCTTTTCGCATTTACCGCACGCACTTTGGAAGGACACGAATATCACAATCTCTTGCCTTCATGTCGGTGCTGATGTACCCACTTCGGAGTCTACGTTGCATATACGCTGCAGCAACGCCCTCAAACACTTTTTGACCACCCCTTTTATACATACACAGTCCCCTGCACATCCCACCGATATGGACCGAGAAGACATGGGATTACAGCGCCCACTGGCAGATTTTAGCAATCGTCCTTCGCACGTTCCAGAAGCGAAATGAACTCTTCTAAATCTTAATATGTAGTACTACACTAATACGTAGTCACACAGACAGCAAAGTCTACCAGTGTGGATGGAATGCTTTCTTTGAAATATAACACTCAGTATCTCGTGCAGAAATTGAATGCTATTATCTTCACTGCAAGAATGCCCACTTTGAGAGGCGAAAGCTTGTCTGCTTAGTTTCACCTTCTTGCGTACTGTGACTTTCTGAGGCACCTGTGCATTCACCAAGGGTATTCTTGGCCGAAGACAGGGCGATCAGACTGATCTCAGTTTGCGAACTTCGTGTAGTCTGTTCAGGTAAGGAATTGAAACTGCAGTCCCTGTACATATATTCCACCACGCTATTTGTTGCCAATGTTGACTCATTCACAAGGAACTGCCTGCCACACTCTACTCTGAATACTAGACAGGGAAACTGTCTTCACTTTGATCTTAATGATTGTACACAATGGTCTGCACTATTCAGCAGGTGTTATTTTCAATAAGTTTCCAGGAGAACTGATTGATTGAGAGGGTTATGGAACTAAACAATGAAGTCACCAATCCCGCGATTCGAAAGTTACATGCCTAAGATAATGTCCACTAAAAGTGGGAGGACCCAGTCAGAGGGGTCAACTATAATGAGGGGAAGCTAAAAACACAGTAGAAGGCATAAATAGTGTAGGCCAAACAAACTGGAAAAACAGAGGGATAATGGAGTGGTCTTTGCACGGGGGGTGATCATGGGTCCCAGATCCAGTAAACAGGAAGAGGGGACCCAGCTACAACCACTCTGCTCCTAAGAATAAAACAAAACCTTGTAACTGTAAATAAAAACCATTTTCACGAAGGAAACTGTGGACCAGCTGAACCATCTGTGAATCATATCCGAATATTGAAGACAATCTGGAAGGACGAAAAGAAAGGGACATTCCACCAATATATGCGATACCGTCTGTCTGGCTACACTATGACATTGTGGGGGTGGTTCGTTACGCAAGACGAAAGAATGAGTGAGCCTGGTATGACCAATGCGTAGACGGCGCAAGACAGTGGACTCCTCCCTAGAGGAGCGGATGGAAGAGCGCGAACGTGCAGTAGACCCCTTGACTGTGCTGAGTTTATTACTGTGAGAAGTAGGGCTCCAGATGTCATTCCACTTTTTGGCAAAAAGATATTTGCTGTGTATCCGCAGATCTGCATCTGGAATCGTGGAAGGGTGTAAGTATGTGCTTCTCTAGCACAACGGTCAGCCACTTCATTCCCTGGTACGACCAAATGACTTGAGACCCAGAGAAAGACAAAGGAGCAGGCGGCACGGCCAAGGGCAGAGAGAAGGTCATGGACAGATACTAAAGGGTCTCGCGAGGAGCATCTGTATATAGCCTGCAGGCTCCACATTGAGTTGGTACATACTAAAACACTGTGGAGGCAAGCCGGAGTAACAAAATGGAGGACCCTGTTAATGGCTAGCAGCTCTGCACACATGATCCCGGCAATAAATGGTGTTCAATGCCAGTAGGAGAAGTAAAAGCGTATCCTGCATTGTCTACCGATTTAGAACCATCAGTGTAGAGACTGGTAGCACCATGGAACTATTCAAGGATGGGAAGTACAAGACGCCGGAATATCATAGGGGCAACAGAGACCTTAATAGCCTGGAATAGGTCGGTCCTAATCTGTGGTCTAGGTACCATCGAGGGCACCCGAGGGTGGCACAGGAAAACTGGAAACAGTGCTGAATCTTCAGTATTCAAATCCATGCTGGAAGGTTTTCTTCTGGCGCCCTCCTCTCGCCGTCTTAAGAGATTTTCTCTGAAGTTATCAGATAGCAAATTGGTAAATATAGTTTGTTTCGTCATTTACAGAATGACGATTAGAAAATTTATGAAGTGTGTAACGCCACGTTCGATGACTAGGGAGCTTTGCACAATCCACGGAATTTGATAAACAGTCACGCTTTTCAGTGTTAGAAGGTATAGATTTAAATGCTTCGAACAAAATAGAACATACAGTAAACTGTTTTATAAATGAGATATTTAAGGTAAATGTGATAGTTTAAGCCACAACTAAGAGCTGAAAACATCTAATGGCAAATTGCTGCCCACCTGTCAGACAGCTGCACTATCGATTTTTCCTTGCCATGGTGCTGTACATTAATAATTTTTATTGGACGTGAAATGTAAGCATATTCCATTACCAACGAAAAGATGCTTATATAAGAAGGGATCCGTGAAAAAGAACAATCAGTTTCCTTTTCAGTGTTTATATAATACTTGCTTTGTGTTCCGTCTGAAGTAATCTCGTCCATGGGATGAGAAATCTTAGTTTCTTCCTTTCTTGCACATTTGAGTACGATATGAGTACAGTAGGTCTCAAAAAGAAACCTTGTGCAGCATACTGAAGTCCTGTCGTTATTCCTGGATGACTGGTCAACACAGCACTGTAAAATTTTGTTGGGAGTATAGATTACTTCAAACGGGCTACAGGAAGCTGCTCCTGACTCTCCCAACCTCCTCGTCGTCACTTAGCTCTAAATACATTGACTATTAATGCTCATGTTTACTATTATTGAGGACTGAGTAAATGCTGCTCTCCTGTACTGTTTCAAAGGAAACAATCGTTTGTATAAGTTACCAATAACTCAGACACTCCGCAGCATCAATTGAGGAGCCGTCTAAAGAGAAAGTGCTGGTGTTACGTAATACAGGATCGCATGACAGGCACCTAGGAAACAGTCTGGGAGAGTATTCTCCCATGCTCCACGTCCATTCATATTCTAGCCCACATTCTATCTGATCTCTACGCAGCGGTCTCCGAACCAATTTCACAGATATGAAACTTTCTAGCTCGACTTTTCGGCGTACACCGCAAACAAGCACGTTTCTCCAGAACGACAATGAGAAAGCGTTGCTATTGTCAGACTACTGAGGTGAATAATTACAAATTCATGTTTGTGAACTATTCAGATAAAACAAACTTATCACAGGGCTAAACAATACGTAGTTTTGCATCCACCTAAAAATTTTCCAGAATAGCTATAATGTCTTACAGGAACAGTGAGCACGTTGTAAAATGTTTTACTGTGTATTTGACGTCAGGGCATTCAAAAAAAATTAGTTTCAACTTATGCTTAAAAAGAACTAATTCAGTTACCCAGTATTTTACCCGGTGGTTCAGTGGTGAACTGCCAGACAGCAGATCTAAAGGTATCTGGTTTGATACCTGGTCAGCCCTACGGTTTTTATCTTTCTATATCTTATCTGACAATATTTATTAATTGAAAAATGCCGATATGCAGCGCGGTTAGGAGTCCTCGTGAACTGAAGGTGGTCGTATAACTGGCTGTGTACGTCAGATGAAAGTTCGCCAATAAACCTTCAGGGTGATTTGCTTTACTTTTGGTGTTTTACTATTCCCGTTTTTTCTTTCTTGGTAAGCAGAACACGGTAATGAGACCATTTGAGTGATTTGAAGCTGAAATACGAATTAAATTTTGATTGCCCGAAATGAAGAGTTCGCCGACAAACGTTGCAGATAACCTGGACGAGGCTCAAGGTTTGAGCCGCGGGTCCGCTAGTGAAGCAACCCGGTGGTCTGTGGCTGTGGAGCGGCGCAGCGGATGTGTGCGGCGGGGCGCTGAGCGGCGTTTCCACGCCCCTGGGACCACCGGCGCCGCCGTAACTCTCCTGTCTATCTGGCACGCTACACGCCTACATCTCAGCTCAGCTCCCTTGCTGTACAAGAGCCTCGCGGCTGTATGAGGACAAGGTAAGAAACGCTGGGCCTCGACGCGCGTTGATACAAACACCGCCGCTGTATGTGGGACTGAGTGTGCGCGCCCTAGTGGCACTTGCACGCCGTCTTAAAATTATGTCATCAGCCACGCAGAAAAAAAATAATTTGCACTGAAGACAAAGTCCATGTAGGTTCAAGAGACTCCATTGAAACCAGTCTCAAGTTCTATCACTGCGGATGGTGTCCTGAAATGCCGTCAGTATTTTGCAAGACGTGTTGCTGCAGTTATCTGTCTAAACACTACTTGGACGAACAAGAAAACAGTGTACAGCTGCAAATCCTTTCCTATCTGCGTGACTACTACATCTTATACCCATTCGAACGTAAAGTTTTGTCAAGCCTGTGCAATGCTTCTCTTCCGGCCCTCTCCGCGGTCCCAGTTTCCCTCGGTTAGCAATCTGACTCCTTTATGCTTCAGAGTACGTCCTATCTTCTTCTGTCCACGGTTGCCCCCGTTTGCCTCATTAAATGAATGTGCTGTACGAACTGCTGCCCCGTCTGTTGAAAGGTGGTCGTCCGGCTACTCCTTTCCCCTGTGATCATCAATGTTTACAAATTTTAGGTAGTCTTTGATGAGCCAGCCTTTCCACATGATCCAATTTATTTTTCTTCAACCAATTATTTCAGACAATAGAACACAGCAATCAGTCGTCCTTTTCTTCCAGATTAGGCACATCTGGATTTCATGGCATCAATGCACGTCCTAGTTCGTCCGTTTCTGGCTTCTGTCACAGTTCGTTCAGGACTACTGCACAATGAAGGTAGGCTTTGCAGAGAACACCTAAACTAAACCCTTTGGTGCTTTCATGTCGGTTAAGGTTTAATTGTATCCTTTTTTCTAATCCTCTCAAAGGTTTTTGACAAATCAACGAAGCACAAGTAGGCTGTGCTATTAAACTAGCTTTCTCCGCAATCTGTCAAAGCGCGAATACCATCTATCCTGCCCCTGTTTTCCTGAATCCTTGCTGCTGTTGTGCTATTGACCTAGCTTTTCTTTTATTCGATATGTGTCAAAGCTCATTTTCCTTAATTCGATGAAGCACTTCAATAATTGCTAGATCCACCCAGCCAAGTTTCGGCCTTCTGTTACATCCCACTATAAATTTTCTGATCACAACTCTTTACCTCCCCTTTCACTTTCACATAAGCATACATTCCAGAGAACTAAGTTCAGGAAAGACTGACTAGCGTACTTTTGAAGTTTCACTAGCTACTGCCATTTGTGCCGTAGTTATTTTGATAGCCGAATAACAAAACCCACCTACTATTTCTTGTAATCTATTTCCTAATCAATTCCCAGCATCAAACTATTTAGCTTTGCCGTATTCCATTACCGGTTTCCCTTGTTAATCTACATCAACTTTTTTGAACAAGCTATGCATTTTGTTCCTCTCAAGCCACGGATCTTTCCGCGGTGGGGTGGCATAAGTGCCTCAACACCACGCCTAGCGTAGGTACAACCACAGCGGGGAGAAATTTGGACAGGGAAGACTAAACTTGTTTCTGAAGAGGGACAGCAACATTTTCGGTAGCTGTAGGGGCAGCAATTTGGATGAACCATTTGACCTTTAAACATTCTGCAACATGGCCTTCCTACTAGAAACAATTTTCCGACGATCCGCTTACTAAGTTTGTAGTTTGACTTACGACCTCATTATCTAATAGCGTTTTTTAACTAATTCCCTTTCCAAAATTCCGTTTTGTTTCTTTTAGCTCTTAATGTGCAGGTCGGATAACTAGGGCGAGAGACTGCAACCCTGCCTCATTCCCTTTAACTACTGCTCCCCTTTAAAGTTCTTTGAAATGACTGCAATCTCGTTTCTGTACAAATTGTAGATAGCCTTTCGCTTCTTGTTATGTCTGGTAGCTTTATAGCTTCGAGTTTATTCCTATCAATTTTGTCTAAAGCATTTCATAATGCTATAAATTTCTTCCTACCTGTCTGTAGTAGTAAGCATTGCCTCACGTGTTATGTCTCAAATGGCTGAGCACTATGGGACTTAACATCTGAGGTCATCAGTCCCCTAGAACTTAGAACTACTTAAACCTAACTAACCTAACTAACCTAAGTACATCGCACACATCCATGCCCAAGGCAGGATTTCAACCTGCGATCGTAGCAGTCGCGCGGTTCCGGACTGAGCGCCTAGAACCGCTCGGCCACCGCAGCCGGCTGTTTTGTTTTTCTGATTTTCCCGGAACCCGAAGTGATCTGTTCGAAGTCAGCTATTACTCATTCCGCTCTACAGGTTACTGTTTTAGTGTTTCCGAATGATAACTTTCGGAACTAATGATATGGTAATACCTGTCAGTACGTCACGTCTTCGGTATTCGAGGTATTCTACTTATCACTTTCCACAACATTTGGTAATTAGTGCTCTTCCTGAGGCAGCCATTTCACATTACGAATATCTGCAGCAAACTGCTTTCCGTTAAAAAAGTATTCCGTATTACAGAAAATCCACGCTTCTCGATGTATGTCGTTATTTGACGAAGTAGCAATTTCACATCTATCTAGGTTGGTGTTGAAGGGACCAAACAGCAAGGTCATCAGTCCCTTGTTTCAAATGTGGTCCATTCCGATAGTGTGACATCTCAGCAAAGTCAAAACGATAAAAGGGAAATGGCTAACAAATATAAAAGGGCAGTCATGTTGTCAATGGTAAAAACAAAATGAGGTAAGTCAGCAAGAGAGCGAACCCAACGCTATGCTAGAGGCAGGAAACCACCTCTGAAGCAGCAGAAGCAAGACCACCTGCGACTTAAAAGGTGCAACCGCTTGACTGTAGAAGTGCGTATGGGAAAAGGAGACTAATCAATCCTAAAAAATAATAAAAACAGTAAAAGGGGAAGAAAAGAGGATCTCGGCCAGGGAGGGGAGTCGGGAATCTCCCAATACGGCTTACAGTGGGAGATACCCCAACACTCACCGCCCTGCCCCAACACCAGAGAGATTAAAAACCTTAAAACTGAAAATAAAACCCACTTTTCCGGAGGAAACCAAGAACCAGGTCGTCCATCCGGGAATCGTCAGCCAACATAAAAGGTAAAGTGCGGGGGAGTCTGTACTTAGCACGCAGATTCAAAAGAAGGGGGCATTCAACCAAAATGTGGGCTACTGACTGGAAGGATCCACAACCACGAAGTGGGGGTGGCTCATCACGCAAAAGAAAACCATGGGTCAGCCTGGTATGGCCAATGCGGAGACTACACAGTGTCGTCGAGTCCTTTCGAGAGAGACGAAAGGAAGAACGCCACGGGCCTGGCGTCACCTATCTAGGTGATTCGTATGAACTTCAGGAATGTTTCTGCTCGAATAATGAAGACTCAGGGTGACTGGAGCCGTTGAACGTAACGAGTTGTGGCAAGTAATGCCCTGTTCTTCCACATGACAGAAGGTGCGAAGCAGCCTTACCCCGCAGTGGAGCGACGTGCGGGCCCGCTGCCTGTGACAAATCTGTGCGCTATTTTCACGTGCGCGCCGCCTCTGAGTAGGAGCCGTCAGCAGCAACAGTGAGCGCCAGGTGCGTGGAATGCAGCCGGCGTGCATGGGCCGTTACCCCGTCTGGGCCGGGCCGGTCTGGTCTGGTCCCGGCGCACAGCCGCTGCACCGGGCTGTCCTTAAGGTCAGGCGCGGACGTTTCCCTCGCGGCGACCGCCAGCTGGCATCGCCATCGCGTCCCATGCAGCCCAAAATGTCAACAACCTGACGCTGCCAACAGCCTCTTGTGTCAGTCATGAGAGGGAACAGTTTCACTTTACGCTCAGACATCGGCGCTGGTACTTCGTAAACTTTTCGTAGCGACGATGCTTCGATCTGAGTCAGTCCTACCTGCAGAACTGTTTCACCTGTACCGTCTTTTGAACACAGTGGTGCCATTCCTTCCTTGAAATCTGCAAAGAAATACATCCCCTCTTTACGTTCATTTGTGTGGGCGGTCTATCATTGCCGAAGAAGATTCATAACGGGACTTAACTTTTAAGAAATCGGCGATAGAACGCAAGCGTGCCCGTATTTCTGAATGTATCCTATTTAAGCACGTCTCGGAGATGATCGTAGAAGTGTAAGATTTTGGACGATCAGTGACTAAAGGTGTAGGAAACATTCCATTCCAGACAAGTATCAGATTAAAGACTGAGGCTCCTTTCGCATAACTAGGCCTGTTGAAGTCCTACTGAATGTGGGAGCTTAAGGGGACGTCAATTAATTACGCGAGGGGGTTTTCTTTAAAATGTGGACGCCCTTCATGATATTTGATGAGATGAGGTGGTGCAGACCTCCCCACCCCCTCACGTGGGATTTACCCCGGAATCTGGTAAAACCAGTAAAAACGAATTTTTTGAAATATGTTGTAAACATCGATTAAAGCACCTTAGTAACACCATGTTCTTATAAAGCGTATTAGAAAGTTTTTGACAAGTGATTAGAAACACTTAAACATGCCAACCGTAAGTAGTATTCAGACAGATGGACAGAGGAATTCCAGCTTAGTTCCCTTCCACAAACTACTAACTTCTTGCTTGTGCGCGTTTCGACTCGTCGACACCACTGTCAAAGTTTTGATACAAACCATGTTGAACACGATGACATGGGCTTTATATGCATTTCAGAATATCGCAACTGAAAACTGACGAATACCCAGTGTGAGACCGGCGGGGCAGTGAATTCCCCCCGAACGGAATCTGTCACTAGTGCGGCAGTTATATCAAATCGGGGAATCCCATATTTCCCCATGTTTACGGCGTTCAATTAATTTAGGCCACAAAGACAGATAGCCAATGTAATATATCCTATGTCCCGGATTTATTCTGTAGAACAAAATGTTATTCGTTATGACAGTGTCTACTCTCAATAGAAAAGTTTACCTGAGATTTTCATTGCCGGCCAACCGACCCTCTCCCTTTCAGTAAAATTTGGTGAGGTTTCGATGGTCCCTCCCCACACTCTCCATTTTGAGCTAATCTAATAATGAGCGCAGAACTACACCATTATCAGCGCCCGCACAAATTCCCAGTCTTTTCACAGTCCAGCCTCGCCACTTTCCCGAATGATGAAATGAGGACAACACGATAATCCTGCCCCGGGCTGAGAAAATCTCCGATCCGACCGTGAATCGAACCCGGGACCCCGTGATCCAGAGACAAACGCTAGCCACTAGATCATGTAATTAATGGACACCCCCTAATTTGCTGAACGCTTATCAGAAACTGGGGTCGAGAGTAAGTTTTCCAACAGTGTTCAATTTGAAGAATAAACGTGCAGATTTTCTGCGTCAATTTGTTAGTGTCGATGATATGCGAGACCACAACTTTAAAGTCAGATACGAAAGCTTGCGATCTTGCACCAAAATGACGTCGATTGTTGCTGTGAGACAGGATACGGATCATGTTTTGGGACAGTTTCTAGCTGCTTTCCAATAGGATGAGACTGGCGAATATGTATTAACTAGAGTTTTTTGCCATGTGTCAGCTGACAGGCACATTAGGCCCGAAGTTTCAGCACGGCAGCTGCCCTCGTTATTCGGACTGACGCTCCGGGTCTCTGCAGGTAGGCAGCGACCAAATACGGAACCAGATTCCATTACGAGCCACTCCCGTTATGTCGCGCGAGCATTACCACCTGCTGCTCAGGAAGGGGGGGGGGGGGGCGCCGTTACTGCATGCAGGAAATCCTCTCAGCCATAGGCGTCAACGGAATGACGAGTCCAATTTTATACTCCATGGTACTCTTACTAAAATTTCATACAATACACCATTGTTCGTGCCTACACGTCTTCGTGCCTTTGACACTCAGACGCTGTAATCCTTTATGGAAAGGTGTTGCCATCTGGCAAAAAATTCAAGTGTAATTTAAGGAAACCACTCGTACATGCATGATCTTGCCTGCTTGTCACATTGTAATTTTTGTATTGGCCCATACCTCTAAATCTTTTTAACTGAAATAAATTTCCTAGAACAAAATCATGAAATAGAGGGTTAAAGACTCCCGCAGTGGCGCTGAACAATGTTGTTGAAGTTGAGATTTGCAGAATATTTTAGCTTTCTTCCAATAAGCTAAAAAATTCTGTTTTGTATTTCACAAAAATGACATTACTGAAGAGCGGTGAACTGAAGTTTTGTGCTGTCACAAAATTAATATCGTGTTAATTTTTTAGCTGTTGACTGGTAAACTATGTGGTTCTTTGGACAGCAGGTCATTAGTTCTATACTTGCAGTGGCTGTTATCCAGAGAATGTGTTCTGTGAATGGTCAAAATAAAACCATCTAGGTTTTTTTACGTTAGGAACTGTAGCGCGGAGGTATATGTACTTCAAAAGTTAGAATACTGCTCGTATTATATCCAGCAGCTCTTTAGCATCACCAGTTACTCCTGATACAGTGAACCCTGTATTAAGTCTTACGACGCTTTATGCACCCTACTAACAGAGCGGACTGTCGAACAGCTTTTCCAGGTTGAACCACGTACGTTGCTTTGCGACAGATAGTGGTTTCAAGCAGCTCACTGAAGTGAGTGAGAATTCAAAGAGAAAGATCGACCCCCTGGCGGAAGTGGCACAGTATGTTTGCCACTTCAGCACTTTACGCCATGCCCTGCACTATTTAGTTCAGCTGCTTAAACTTAAGTGTCACTCCTCAAGCACAACTTTTTTCGGGCATACGAAGCATATTTTACATCTTACATCATTGTGAGGCGGTAGCGATTTGTTTTCAGTTCGCTCGAATGTTTATCAAATTACGATAACACTAAACCATCCGAGACTTCAAGCAGTTCTCTCCAGTTAACACTACGTATTCTTATTGTATGAAAGGTCCGCCTGTAACGCAAAACCTTTTTCCATATAGACCCATACGGGTTTTAGTATCTTTGTGCCATCGACAGTGGGTTTCTTTCATTCAAATTAATTTCACATTACACGGTTACGCAGGACCCTCTGTACATTACGTACCAATAGCTTGCCATCTGGAAGTTTAGCTTTGACAAATGTTACACATTTTACAATTTTTTAAAATAGTAATTTTCACCTTCCTAAGTACGTTTTTTGGGAAAGTGAAGTTACTTCCAAACTAGAATTTTGTTAAGTACATAACATTTGCGCGTGGCTTAGTAACTCATGAGAACGCAAATGATTTGCCTAAGCTGTACTTGCAGATGACAAGCTATCAGTACATAATAATGCACAGAGGGTCCCGTGTGACTGTATAATGTAAAATTAAGTCTTGCACTCAAGAAAGCACTGACGATGGCACGAAGGTGCCGAAACATGTTTGGCTAACATGAAAGAAAATTACATGGTGGACCTTATATCCGATGCTGTCATCTGTAAACACGGCGAATACAAGAATAGCAAATCCAAGTGAATACTTGGTACTTAAAATTATATATTAAATAACAAAAGTATTTATTGGATTTGCTGCTCTTGTATTCGCCGTGTTTACAGATGGCAGCATCGTATGCAAGGTCCGCCATGTATTTTTTTTTCATGTTACCGAACACATGTCAGTCGTATTCGAAGTTACAGCAACTTGTCCAACGACGCGGCTGAAAAAACTATTTCGTCCTGGACAATACAGTTACGTTTTACTTTTTATTTGGCATCCAATTATGGTGTCTGATAAAGCGCTGAAAGGAAGTACCGTTGTGAGCAGCCTCACTTTATCCAGTGAGAACTGATAATCTTCCATCGGAACTTTCGCCCAGCCTTCACTGGATCCCTGCGTAGCAGCCAAATGCAGTGATGAAGCGAGATAATGCATATTTATCGTCTCACCGGTCAAGGCGCTCCGTGCCTAATGCAGTGAGCAAACCGCCACACCCCCGCTTCCAATACTATCTTCCACTTCTGTTTTGCCAGCAGAAACTCGCTGGTCCTTCGACAAATTCCTTTAAGCCCTTCAGCTGAATAAAACTGAAGCAACGATCTTGTGAACGGCTTCAGCATTTTAATGAAGTTCGGGCACTGCCGCCGTAATTGAAATACCGAATACAAACGCAGTTCCGCCATCAGGGCGTCACAGAGCGCGCTTTATCTGTGCGGGGTAAGTTCACCCACAATTCCTCGCGCGCGCCTTACTCCGACATTCAGAAGCAGAGGCCTCAAGAGCTACCCCCCCTGCACCCGCACTGTCGCTTCGTAATTAAGCCCGCGCTTATTTTCAGAAGATGCCACTTCTTTAACACCGTTCGCTGGCCCGGCCCGCTGAGGGTCATTAAAAATGCATATTTTAATCACGACAGATACTGCAGGCCCCTGTGAAAGCCAGCGCTTGCCCTATGCACTACGATGAACTAAGCGCAAAGGGAAAAGCGAAGGGATTAAAAAAGTTAAACTAAGCAAAGCTGAGCCAGTATTCCCTCTGAAGGAACAACTATTCCGAACGCTGCGCGCATCGAAGTACACGAACTACCTTTCAGATATCAAAATTTGATTAGTGTAAACTATTAGTCTCCCACCAGTCAACATTTTGAAACTAACATGCAGTTTTTTCTAGGTAGGCTAATTGGTTTGTCATATCTGCAGTATTTCCAACACTTCACGCATTAGTGGCAAACAAGACCAGTCTTCTTTTAGACACCTTAAACCCTTATAGGTGTGATAGGAAGTGTTACTTCTCGCACATGTCAAATATTCGGAAGTGTGTAGAAAATATAAATCTTAAGACTGCGAAGACCGATCGAAAGAGCGATCTCACGTGCTATTGCAAAGACAATCCACGTATTTCAGCTTTGTAGTGTGCTGATTCTGAAACCACGTATCGTTCTGGAGCGGTAAGATATAACTCATATTAAAGGAGTGTCGATCATAATCTATGATGAGTACGGTCCAACATTCCGTCGGCTTTTTACGGGTGATGTCTAAGTTTGGACTTCAAAACCAAAAAAATTGCTGTACCCCATTCACACTTCTCCAAAGGAACCATGACAGGTATCCTACGGGATGGGGTATGATACTGGACGCCTCCCCTGAAATCCTGGTCGTGCAGCGTAGCCTCAGGTCTAGGTTTGGTTGAAAGGTGAGAGTTGATTTACAGTTGGTAAAGCCAACGAATGCGAACACCAAATAAAGTAGGTTGCGGTAGAAATCTGAACTATAGGGTAGCGTGATGTTTACGCCCGTCCCCAAATCTAAAGACTTAACGCACTTTTGATTGTTAAAACTGCAGGAAATTCGGAACCCATTAGGTAATGGCCAAGGCTCCGACCAGCATTTTCATGCGTATTATGCACACATAATAAATTACGAAAAGTTTAAGGGGATGCACAACTTAACATTTAGTTAAAGTTTAACGGTACCTATTGTGCATCCACAAGATGGATCCTCCCCCCCCCCCCCCCCCCAACCATTACAATACACAGGTGAACGTCCGTATCCTCAAGTATTGCACTTTAACTGTTCTCAGTGTCAACTTTTAACCTTGAAGATCTCTACTTCGAACACACTTCATTTGCCTATCAACCACACACGCACACGTCTCATCGAGAACTGCAGGACAAAAAAATTCTTGAGTATGCAACGTCTTTAACAAGGAGTGAATGGAATTTTCATTATTCAGTAACAGTACTTCACATTTCTGCATCGGCTCTTTCAAATCGCCTAACTACTTCAATGACGTTGAAATATTCAACCTGCACACCTCAGACTAGAATATTGCATTGACACTGTTCACCTGGCCGGAAGTACCGTCTAGTCGATAAAATTGAATCCTCTGTAACGTTGAAGTGCGATTTCTGTGATTACCGATACTTCGGACGAGTTATCTAAAACTCACGGCGACAAACTAAAAGAAATCTCATTTTGATGTTGTGAAGAGATACAAGTTGAGAATTTGTAAACTACGTTTTTGCACTGTGACAAATCGCAATTAAAAATAGCATTCACCAAAAAGTAGCAAGTCTCAAATCACTGATATCGGCGATACAGTTTGGCACATCCTAGTGATCGTAAGTGCGCCGTGCGAGACTGCGTGGAAGATAACCCCATTCCTCTGACAGCGCGGAGAGATGTGACAACAGCGTGGCGGAAACAACCCTTGGAACGTGTCACGACCTGTCTACACACGCGCAATTCACGGCCATTACGCATCCCTTGGTCTCATCTGGAATTTCCGGCTTTTTCTGTGCCCCCTAAACACGCCAGCCAACTGGGCGCAATGTTTGGAGAGTGTTCGTCGCGCTTGTAAAACCCGTCGTACCCAATATTACTATACCTCGATATTTAGCTGTGCAGGAACACGGCGCCCAAGATATTTTAAATTTTTAGTTTTATCGATTTGTAATTCTGGATTAACATTGTGCCACAGTGTCCGCCGTAACGTATCCAAAACTAATTGAAATACGGTATCAGAATTATTAAAGTTAGAACCATAAAATTACAGAATGAAAGCATGCAGCATAACAAAGAAAACTGGCACGAAGTACCAAACATGAATTTCGAACGCTGCGCATAGCAGTTTTTATAATAGGTTTGCTAAAAAATCAAATTTAATTTAAAAAGTGATGCTTATGAATATGCATTGAAAATGTTGGCCTTATCTTTATGACAACGCAAATGGAACGGAAAAGTTCTCTGGATGCTTTTACAATAAAGCGAAATGCATCTGGTGACTATAGTACGCTATAGAAGGAAAAAAGCTAAACGTTTTACGATTCTTTTTATCAAATATGACAAACCTTTCAGTTAGCACTCGCTGGTACAAAGCCGCTGCATTAGATCAGAGATACGCATCCCGTACATCTCTGCTGTGTGTGTTTGAAATCAACATTACTTCACAAGACGGATTGAACAAAGCCAAGTTTCTGCCATTAAGTACTAGCGAAACGGTGCTGTTTGAATTTTTCTGGTTTTCTGATGTATTCCTGAAATAAGCATCGATTACTGATTACTGATGGAGTTCAATTATTGTCGTACTTCCCAACTGTATTCGTTTGAATAGTCGGCTACGTGAAATCTTTAGTTTGGACCATTGCACCAGTATCTACAGTTCTACCTGCGCATCGTTTCACAAGCGTCAAAATTCCGTTAAGCTACATTGAGTTATTTATTGCATCACTTCCACAGGAGTTTTGAGAAAGCATTTAATTTTCAGACGATTCCTCAAACATATGCATCAAATGTGTTATGCTGTTACATTAAACGAGATTCAGTTCTATCCGATTTTTATACAAAATAATAGTTTCCTTTTATGATGTTCAAAATGGCTCTGAGCACTATGGGACTCAACTGCTGAGGTCATTAGTCCCCTAGAACGTAGAACTAGTTAAACCTAACTAACCTAAGGACATCACAAACATCCATGCCCGAGGCAGGATTCAAACCTGCGACCGTAGCGGCCTTGCGGGTCCAGACTGCAGCGCCTTTAACCGCACGGCCACTTCGGCCGGCTTTTATGATGTTCATTAAATCTAGTGCACATACTGAAACATCAAGATATGGAGCGGAGAAAAACTGCGTAAATTGCTCTAGTGAGTGAGATAATATGAAGGTGATCTGTTAGGGAGTATGGTAGGTGATGTGATGTGATTTGGGGAAGTGTCACAGCGAAGTGGCGCCTGAATAATTTGACTGCTAGGTCTGGAGCCAGGAAGTTCAGTGCTTACTTTATGTTAGCAGCAACAATGAACCGAAATAAAACTATGATGGCACTAATACATGCGCTTTGCTTTTTAGCGTGTCACCCAGGGAAAAGGCCGTTTCCGAGGGAAGTAAAAGTTACATTTAAGAGATTGAAAGTTGTGCATAGTTATTTTGTTTTCATATCGATGAAAGTGCAAATGAGACATTGACTGCAATTAGATGCTTCTTAACTGCTCCCCTGAACTGGTGGTTATTCGTTTGCTTTAGAAGATAGAGACGAAAATAAAAATTTAAAGGCGTAGCATTTAGCTTCAGTTTCCTCCAGATACCAAAAGCTTCAATGTCAAACATTCAGGAGAAAAATGTTTGTTGCATAGCTATAGGTATGCGTTTGACTTCCACTTCAAGGCAAAGGTTCTAACTTTCCTTCGTACGTCATCAGTAGCAACATTAGTACTGGGGTTTTTTATTAACAGAAGACCATGCGATAAATTTACTTTCTGCGGTAATTTTTTTACGAGATCTTAAGACCCATTATTCAGTTTGAAATGAAATCCAACTGAACAGTTACTTCTATTCGGTACCAATCTCTTGTTTTGAGCCTGTACTTTATGTCAAATAGCGTTTCAACATTTGTGTGTCTGAAACAACCGTACCTGTGGAATGAATTATTACTTTGCACATATCTTACACTACAACCAAATGCCACACCAGATATCACCAGTTTATGAGCAGCTAAATGAAAACGAGAGAATTTATTATTTCAAAAGTAATCGCCTTAATATATTTTTCCCACTCTGGGACAAGATAGTCAATGTGTCATGCGGACACTGCAGAAAGTGAAGCGCGCCATCACGTCCAAACGTCCAAGTATGTTGAGTGACGGCATCATCCTGCCACAGGATAATGCCTGCTCACATACTGCCGAGGTTGTGGCGAGTACGCAGCCAAAGTTTCGTTGGGGACCTCCTGTACATCATCCGCACAGCCGCGATCTCTCCCTATGCGATTTCCATATGGTATCTCTGATGCCCTCAAAGAAGAAATTTGTCGTCGCAGATTTGCTTCTGATGAAGAGGTGCACGCCTGGGTACAGTAATGGTTCTGTAAGCAACCGCAAACCCTTTTCCACGAAGGCATTGGCCGTCTCGTCTCCGTGGGATAAGTATTAACAGTTTTGGCGATTACTTTTGAAATAGTTTACCTTTTTTCTATCTGTCGACTAGCCCTTACTATAAAAACAGTTAGTGAAAGTATGCACGATAAAAAAAGAATTGTATTGACCACCTGCATACATCACACCTACCGGATGATCGAGATACTGGTTTCAGTATAATGAAGTCATGCCTCAGTTTATATTAAAATCCGCCATGCTTAAATTTCGACAGCTACTGCGGCTAACTCTTTCACAGCCAATCTGTTGTGCATACAACTGCTGTGGCTATTTCTAACGAGGCAATTATCTGATTTCCTTTAGTTCAGACGACCATAAAGTTCATAAATGCGACTCAACGATGAAGACGCTTCATACACTTTGCCACACAGCCAGAGACGCGCCTATAGACAAGTGCTGTTTGTAAAACTAATGTATTGCGTTAATTCTGATAAAAAGTAACAGCAGTCAGCCGCTTAATACCTTTATTTAACAGAAACAGGTAGTGAAGTTAGCTGTTTCGAACAAGCAGTTTCCTTCTCAGATGGCTGGTTAAGTTTATAATTACATTTAGCTTTGACTCTACATGGTATGTTGGCAGTTTTCGTTGTGGCGAAAGCTCCTTGGAGTGGTGTTGCCCTGCAGCAAATAAAACCGGACAAGTTCGAGTAAGATTCACTGTGAGGGTTCTGTACGCAATAATTATGTATATAATTTCTTGTGTCTCAGAGGCCTGGTGCAGGTCTATCCACTTTACGACACTTCGTTGACTTGCGTGTCCCTGTATCTATTCCAGTTATTCAATGGGGGAAAAGGATTTTACAGTTTAACTTTGAACCCGAACCGGTTATTTCCGGAGACCTCACGTAGTTGAGGTTTGAAGGCTGGGTTAAAACGAAGACTGAAAAATCTTACTGCGACCGAGATGAGACACCACGACTTCTGTTACAAGGCACGAGCTTTACCGCTGGACGACCAGTCTCGACATTTATACAGGTAGTTCATATGTTTTGAGTTTATGAATATCATTGTGACACCTAAGGCCCTTATCTTTTGTATTGACTTAAAAGCTGAAATGTTTTACATCGCCAAGGGACTGCAGACCTTGCTGCCTGAAATTTCAACTGTAAACCTCAACCGGTTCCTAAGGAAAACGGGTCTCAACAGACACGGAAGATCAGTTTGCATTACTGAGAAATGTATGAGCACACGTGGCAATACTGATCCCATGACTTATCTTTCAAGATTTGTTAAGGAAAGGCAAACCTACGTTTATAAAGTTTGTAGAATTTGATGAAGCTTTTGACTGGAATACTCTTTGAAATTCTGAACGTAGCAGGGGTAAAATACAGGATCCAAAAGGCTATTTACAACTTTTATGGAGACAAGATGGCGGTTTTAAGCGTCGAGGGTCACGAAAGGGAAGCAGTGGTCAGCAGGGTATGAGACAGGGTTGTAGCATATCGGCGATTTAATTCAATCTGTGCACTGAGCAAGGAGTAAAGCAAAACTGAAGAAAAATTTGAGAGAGGATTTAGAAGTTCAGGGCGAAGAAATAACTTCTAGGTGTGCCGATGACATTTTAATTCGGTCAGACTGCAAAGGACTTTGAAATAGGAGTTGAATGGAATTGGCAGTACCCTGAAAAAGAGGATATAAGATGGACATCAACAAAAGCAAAACAAGGATAATGGCATATAGTCGAATTAAATCAGGTGATGTGAGGGAATTAGATTAGGAAATGAGAAAGTAGATGAGTTTTGCTATTTGAGCAACGATGATGGCCGAAGTAGAGAGGATATAAAATGTTGACTGGCAGTGACCACAAAACTGTTTCTAAAGAGATATTTGATATCTAATACAGATTTAAGTGTCAGGAAGTCTTCTGACACTACTGGTATGGAGTGTAGTCATGTACCAGAGAGACAAGAACGGAACAGAGGCTTTTGAAACGTGATGCTACAGAGGACTGCTGAAGATTATATCGGCAGATCACGTATTTAATGAGAAGATACTGAACAGAATTGGGGAGAAAAATGTGGCACAGCCTGACTAGAAGGGGAGCCGATTAGTAAGTAGGACACATTCTGAGATGTCAAGGAATCGCCAACTGGGTTGGAAGAGTGAATAGAGTGTGTGTGTGTGGGGGGGGGGAGAGGAGGGGGGGGTGAAAAGATATGAATGCATTAAGCAGAGTCGGAACGATGCAGGCTGCAGTAGTTATTGGGAGACGATGCTTGCACAGGATGAGTAGCATGAAGAGCTGCATCAAACCAGTCTTCGGACTGAACACAACAAGAATCTGTATGTTTACAGTTACCGTCTGCATGCGATTTTCAGCCAAAATGACAACACCTGTGAGTTACTTCAATCTGATTATTTTTCAGTGCATTTTGCTGGGCACTGGGTAAGTGGAGATGTTCTTTTCAACCCATGTCCCGGTTCTGCTATCATGGTCAAATCTTGGAAGAGAGAATCCGCGGGACGAACTGATGCGATGGAGAGAGAGTGCTTGTGTGTACGGGCAGACGCGTGATCGGGGCCCGTTGTGTGTGCCGTGCGGCAGCGAGATGTGGCAACGGGGGCCGCGCGCCCTCCCACCACAAAGGCAGCTGCCGGCGCATCTGGCTCTGCCCGACCTGGCCAGGCCGGGCACACCAACCCTCTCCTCCACGGCCGCGTCGCATTTACACTGCCAACACCATACACACGTGTGCACTCAAATTCTTCGAGATTGTTGAGTAGCGATTTCAGTCAGACGATTTGACAACTGGCTACTGTACGTACGACAATTAACAACTGAAGGCTCTCGTACCAGAAGGCTCGTTTCGTTTCCTAAGTGTTTTGTAACTTAACTAAAATCGCGAACTTTCTTTTTCGATCACAAAAATTGGTAACATTCGTCCCATAACCGATTTAATTGCTAAGTAATGCACGTCCATTTAATAGTTTAGAATGTGTATACTCTGACCCCGTAAATGGAATTTCACTTCCATGCGTCTGTTTGCAGATCCGGAGTTAAGCGACTTCATTTGCACGTCGATAAGCCTAAAATATCTACAGAAAGTGCGTGGGAAGAGTCTCTTGATTTAGGAGCCCAATCAAATCAATATGTTGAAAAAATGTTGTACAGCTTTGTGTTACAATCTTTATGTCTTATCTAATGAGCTTTCATTGTGCGAGTGCATGTCGTACGCGTAGTATGTTCTGCCTCAATGCTGCACAAGTCTCACATGGGGAGAGTCTTATTTTAACTTTGGAAAACAATGTTTGAGACTTGGTACCAGTTCACTAACTGGTAACTTCAGAACGTGCGAAATTTTCGAACCGTCTCTAAAGTCAGTTCTGGCAGATTGCTACTTTGTTCCCCTTCCTCAAATCTTCAGCCTTACGTGTTTTGCTGTGTTATATTATTGCCTTTTTTGTTTCTTGTTGACACGCATGTGTTAGGATATCCTACATCGCACCTCGTGAATTACGTACCCGTTTTCTTCAGTATAGTACAAACTATGTTCACAAGAACGAGTCAGCTTAACGATCCAAGATTTGATGAAATCTAGTCGTCAGTGGATGGCGGAAGATTTCAGTGTTAAATCAATAGAAAGGAGAAAGACTTACTACAGCCAGTGATCACATTTCTGCTCGTGAACAGGACCATTCAGGGGAAGAACTTCAGGACAGCTGTAATGGGGACCTTTGTTCCTCCAGTGCAATAAAAGTGCTGGTTAAAACTCACGTGTTCTCGGTGGTGGTAAACAAAAATTAAGGCCACAGCGATGAACATTAATCTTCCAGACTTTTTGTACTTACCGAGGGCAATTTTAGTGTGCAAGTGTAAACGCTGGAAGTTTTATGCGAAAATTTACGTGCTATAGAGATACCATTTTTCAGAACGCAAAATTCAGCGCTCTGTGTGCACTACTCAAAAAACCACACCAAAGCATGATTTTGTTTGATTAAAAGTAAAATATAGCAGGTTTTATTCGTGCAACAATGAGTACTTCATATAACTTTATTTGAATTGAATTGCGCCTTGAAACACTGTTTAAACATAAAGGGTCTCAAAGACCCCCACCTCAACATACGTTACACTCAAGTCACATCTTCAGTTAAAGGTTAGGAATCAACTGACTTCGTAGTTCTCTATTACTCGCCGAATTTTTCGGTTCCACACTATTTGTTATCTAACCACTGTGGCTGTAAAGTAGTTTTAATGGTGGTAAATAAAACGTCCCACCCCGCCCCGCCAAATCTGCGATTGGTGTGTCGCTGCAAAGTCAGTAGTGGAAACTAACGCTACTTTTAAATGCAAGAAACCATGAACTCAGATTCAATGTAAATTTTTATGAAAACTCATTTTTGGGGCATACTCTGAACTACGACTTTTTACAGCTAGTACCGATGAGTGGAAAGTAAGTGCACAGAAGTCTGTTCCAACTACAGATCAAGTTTCGGGTGCGTTGCCTGGATGATTCTGCGACCACTTTATTATTTCATATTTAGCAATGTGAATGGAGGTCCACTTAAGATACGTCGTCGTAATTACGTATGTAACTTACCTGACTTATCTCCGTTAACCACCTATACGAACCTTCACGGGTAGAAATTCCGACCCGCGACATGTACAGCAGTCATCTGGTATATAGTCTGCATGGCATATGTTTACCTCACTGGCCGAGACACTTCGACATTTTCGCCTACACCCACCCGCATTCAGAACTGCGAGTCATAAGAACTCGGCGTGCTTTCCATAGTGATGCATGGTTTTATATAGTGGTCACTGTTTCAAACTCATGATCGGTTCATTTCATCCTGACTAGGTGCACCTCAATCATCGTAAAGTTCCACTTACCCCTTTCTCGCGGCTACTAGCTACGAAGTCACAAAGGCCGTATCCGATTTCCAGTAGTTCCACGTAATCTCATCACACGAAGTATTAGACACCCTCTTGAAAATGCAGGCTGGCCGCTTTTGAGCGCTGTAGGTATAGAACCGATACCAGAGTAAGTGACCCACCAACGCGTAAGTCAGTAATGGTAGTGGCATATATGCCGTTTGTCTGGAATAATCGCGTATGTGGAGGTACGACAATTGCAGAACGGCGCCATGCTTGAAGGTGCATATGTACACGCCTCTAATGAGAGTGCCTGATTTGTAAGTGCACAAACGCGTACTGCCCATCGCATCTACGGGGAATTGTGTGCCACTCAGTACATTGTTCATGTACAAACATCCAATGTAATATCACTGCCGTAAACAAACCACAACAGTACCGTGACACGGTCAGGCAGTCGCTAGCGGCTACGGTTAAGCCAGTGTGTGTAAATATAGCGGTGTTAACGTTTACATTCGGCTCGTGACCTCGTGGGCGCCTGCGTGCCATTGCGTCCGCTTCTCTCTCTCTCTCTCTCTCTCTCTCTCTCTCTCTCTCCCTCCCTCCCAAATAAAGTTAATTACCCCAGGATATACCACCACCTCTGGCCTTGATTCAACGAGGGCAAACAGCCAGTATTTACCAATGCTCAACAGGCTTTTCATCAAACTGCCACCGATTACATCGTAAATCGCATACAGATCAAGTTTTATTGATGTAAGTGTGGCTAAGAAGCTGGAGGTTTATTCTACTGGTAAAAACTTTTCCATATTTACTGTATAATTCGCAGGTTATACAACCTATTTAAGAGCCAGCCTTCAAAGCTAGCTCATGGACAACAATTTTGAGACTGTTACTGCTTCCTGTAATTGTATGTAGCTTAGTTCTACGTTTAGTTTTGTATGGGAGTACTGGCAGTTGGATCTTGCACACGTGTTAAATTAAGAAAATATTCTTCTCTTTCAAACCTTTTAATTTCTCGCGGTCGACAACTGTACGAGCTTTTTCAATTTTGTGCTAAAACTATTGCATCATACGCGTAGTACAGATACAGTTCATATGTTTTGTCCACCTACAAGGCACGGCTTTTGACCTGACACTTCCCCCAAAGCATGTTTGTATTGAATCTTTTAGGGGTGGGCAAAAAACCACCTGGCTTGCCGACTACAGTGATTGATAAGCCGCTGTTTTTACAGTAGCTTTACAGTATCTGGCAAAATTTCTGTCAACAAAGTCACAAGTAGCAATTAAAAGTAACTTAACGTTTACCGTTCAACGCTATATGCCGTCTCATGGTCAACGCCCATACTTCATTCTACGAATTTTGTGCCTGTGATCGAAGGAATGATCCAAGAAGCTAATTCGCTATGATAATTTTACATTGATGTTTTTCCTGGCAGCAGCACTGAAATCCGTTGTGTAGCGTAGTCCTAGATCTAGACTAGGTTTAAAGGTGAGCGAACTAATCTGAATTTCAGAAGATGTGAGATTGACATACAGGGTAGCCCAATGTTTACGTTCGCCCTATATTTAAACAAAGTTGACGCACTTATGATCATAAAAACTGCCAAGTAAATTCAGAAAACCAGTTAGGTGATGGCCAATACTTAGTATTTTTTCCATGCGTATTGACACATCTTGCAGAAACTACGAGAAATTGAAGGGAGATCCGCTACGTAACTTTTCGCTAAAGTAACAGTACTGGTAGTGTATTCACGAGATGGATATTTCAATACTACAGCACACAGGTAAACTTTTGGATGTTCAATTGTTGCACTTAAACTATTCCCGAAGTCAACTTTTACTGGTAGATCTGTACTTTCCACTCTGCACTTGCAAATCTTCAACCATAAAACATAACCAAATCTGTAAAAAACTATATGGCGGAAATTTGCAACGATCAGTTCTAACAGGAGAGTTGAATTTATAATTCACTCTCCATGCATTTCATATTTATCATCCCTTTCAAATGTGAATTTCACGCTTTACAGGCGCGGACATATCAGGGCATTAACATATTCACTTTAAAAATGGCTCTGAGCACTATGGGACTTAACTTCTAAGCTCATCAGTCCCCTAGGACTTAGAACTACTTAGAACTACTTAAACCTAACTAACCTAAGAACATCACACACATCCATGCCCGAGGCAGGGTTCGAACCTGCGACCGTAGCGGTAGCGCGGTTCCAGACTGTAGCGCCTTTACCCGCTTGGCCACCCCGGCCGGTCACGTTCATTTAACAAATCTGAGTTAGCAGATATACCTTCCAGTGTCCGTTAGTTGCTACTTGCGACTAACAGCGTAACATCTAAGGTGATTGAATGACGGAAATCGCATTTAACATTCCGGGGAAACTAGTAGTGCTATTTTGAACTGTAAGAAACCGCAACTAAAAATCGCAGTTACGCAAAGGTAACAATCATACTGACTCAGGAAAGTCGCTGCTTAGCCCATCCTAGAAGCTTTTGAATGGAGCTCGTTTCCTGCCACAGGAATGATGGTAGCGAGGTTGCTGGGGGGGGGCATTATCGGCTGGAACTGGTCCGGAATCCAGCCGGTGGCCTCCCTGCAGGCTCACGGCCCCTCCTGAGGTAATCTCGGGCAACGCATCGTATCTGTTGGCTCTTCCACCCGCCACGCCCCTCCTAATCCGTCGGCAAACACATCACTTCCATCAATGTTTGCCCTCGTTACAGATAATCCCTGTGTAGTATACTGGAATGCAACGCTTCCATCCTATCTATGGTTGAGACTGATGCTTCTCGCTACACACATTTGAAACTATGGCAGTCATGTGTCACAGGGTTTCCTCCAGAAACAAAACCGCTCCCATCAGCTCAAAACTGATTCAACACCGCTGTTACTTTCTAGGATTGTTCCTATTGAGAGTTGCCCCAGCTTTCATTCTATGAACTGACATCCAGTGAAAGTGGCTTCCGAAACGCGGTGTATCTACATCTGTACTTCGCAAGCTACTGTACCACTGCTGGTCATTCCCTTTGTTGTTCCACTAGAAAATTAAGCGAGGGAAAAATTGTTTACGAGTCGGTAAGAATCCTAATGTATCCCGTCTGCGCGGTCTTTCTGCGTTATGCACATTGGAGGCAGTTTATTCTGCAATTAGTTTCAAACGCCAGTTCTCTAAATTTCCTTGTTAGTCCAGAATTGACACACTCCTGGTTTGGAACTTCCTTGCGGGCTCTACCGTCCAGGAAGATTCGAATCAGCGTACACTACGCTGCAGAGTGAAAATTCGTTCTGAAAACAATCCTCCAGGCTGTGGGTGAACCGCCACTCCGCAGTAACCTTTGTTCCTCGAGTCCTAGTCCTGAGAAACGTATGCAAAATAATTTGCGAAGTTTAAAAAGGTAGAAGTAAGGCTGTGAGGCTGTATCGTCATGCTTTATAGCTCAGTCTAGAGCACTAGCCCGCAGAAGGTAAGAGGTTCGAATACCGGCCTCGGGTAGAGTTTCAACTTGCCATCAGTTTTTTTTCCTCAATAGTGTTTCGCGAACAGAACGTCGTCTTCTCTACTAGGATTCGCATTTATTTTCCGAGCATTTCAGCTACGTTGTCCTGATCGAACCTACCGGTAACCTATCTAGCAGCACGCCTCTTAATCCGTTCGACGGATGCCAAGCACTGGACAAATACTAAAACATGGGTCCTCTATGGGGCGTCCTATAGATAAGGAACACTTTCCTAGAATTCTTTCAATAAACCTAAGTATCATTTACATTCCCTACAACTGACATGTGAACAGTCCATCTCTTTGCAAGGTTACGCCTAAATATTTAATCGAGGTGAGAAGCACAGAAGATCATTTGGCAATGTTGAGAGAACTGATTGATAAACGTAACAGGATCGAGTAGAGACTGTACCCTGAACCTTTAGTTTTGTGTCGTTTACACGCTGAGCCACCGAGTCCCAGGGGAGTTAGAAATAGTGCGAAAATTGTTTTGCAGATTTAAGGAAGTCCATGCTTGTGCTAAACAAATTTGCGCTTTATTTAAAGGCAGTAGATAATGTTACTATTTAGCTTTGTCTATTTTTACATCTCAACGCTATGTATCGTTCCTTAGTTAAATGGCGTGAAGGTCTACCAACACTAAGAAAAACAGAAGCTTGAGTTTTGTGGCGCCGAGACTGTAGGAGTATCCCTAAACGTAATTCCATGCTAGGGGAACTGATGATAGCCTTTCAGTGTAGCGTTTATTGCCACTGCTTGTACTAACAGCAGTACTTTGTCCACTCTTATCTTCTGCTGTCCATTTCCTTCCCTGTGCTTTTGGAATTAACGTCCTGTGCGCGCGTCCTCATAGATCGTTAGTATTTTCGTAATTTCGTCCAACTGTTTCGCGTGTTTGTATACTTGCGTCTTAAATGTTTTTCCTGTTGTATTTTCTAACGTCTTCCACTCAGTCTTTCCCTTTTCCTGATTTTTCTTTTGTATTTATCCCAGAGTTTCTGATGCATGTGCATTCAGGCCGAATTACTCTCCCGTAATGGAGTTTTGCCTTTAAAAACTCTTTTCTACGAACCTCTTGTTAAAACTTTTATTGCGAAGTCTGACATAGAACTCGCCAGACCAAATACGGAATGTAATCTCTCGCAATCTCATAGTCCGTCTCTTAGGGGGAAGTACCGTGTGAGGCGGCCGGAATGAATGACACGATGGTGACGTCGCTTCCGCCGTGAAGTCAGCTTCCGGCGCTTCCTCGTTGAGATGAGGAACCGGCCGCTGCGGCGCTTCCTGCTAGCTGACCAGCCGCGGCCAGCTTCCACCCTCTGCTGCGTTCACACAAGGGAACCTCCCCATCGCACCCCCCTCAGATTTAATTGTAAGTTGGCACAGTGGATAGGCCTTGAAAAACGGAACACAGATCAATCGAGAAAACAGGAAGAAGTTGTGCAACTATGAAAAAAATAAGCAAAATATACAAACTGAGTAGTCCATGCGCAAGATAGGCAACATCAAGGAAAGTGTGAGCTAAGGAGCGCAGTGGTCCCGTGGTTAGCGTGAGCGGCTGCGGAACGGGAGGTCCTTGGTTCAAGTCCTCCCTCAAGTGACAACTTTACTTTTTTATCTTCGCAAAGTTATGATCTGTCCGTTCGTTCATTGACGTCTGTTTAGTGTGTTTTGCGACCGCACCGCAAAACCGTGCGATTAGTAGACGAAAGGACGTGCCTCTCCAATGGCAACTGAAAACATTTGATCGCAAGGTCATAGGTCAACCGATTCCTCCACAGGAAAACACGTCTGATATATTCTATACGACACTGGTGACGGCATGTGCGTCACATGACAGGAATATGTTGTTGACCCACCTGACTTGTACCCTTGGCGAATGGGTAAAAAGGTTCTTCTACCTTGCCCGATTTAGTTTTTCTTGTGGATGTGATAATAATCACTCCCAAAAAAGTGATGAAAACATAACGGACGGACAGATAATTGTCTGAAAATAAATTAAACTTTTCACTCGATGGAAGACTTTAACCAAGGACCTCTCATTCCGCAGCCGCTCACGCTAACCACGGGACCAAGGCGCTCCTTAGCTCACACTATCCTTGATGTTGCCTATCTTGCGCATGGACTACTTAGTTTGTGTATTTTGCTTATTTTTTTCATAGTTCCACATAACTTCTTCCTGTTTTCTCGATTGTTCTGTGTTCCGTTTTTCAAGACCTATCTACTGTGCCAACTTAACTAAATCTGAGGGGGGTGCGATGGGGAGGTTCCCTTGTTAGAACAACGTGCGTTCACGGCCACCTTGTTGTAAGGCTCTGCTGGAGACGTACGTGGTAATAAATGCCAGAGAACCGAAAGTTGTTCTGCTCCGACAGATGTCAAGGTTAAAATCAGATGGCGTTGGTAACTATATCTTACACTGGACATCTTGCGCAGTAACATACGACAAAACCTGCTTCATCTAAGTAGAATATAAATTTTCCGAATAGCGTTCTTTCAGATGAATGTAATGCAATACCACGGCATTACAAAATTCTTGGCTTCTGGGTCGTTTATTGCAAATTGGAGTACGAAGTCCTTTTTCACTTTACTGGGTAACTGAAATCAAAACACTTTTCCGGATTCAAGTGAAACGTTGTACCAAAACTGAAAGCACTGACGTTCACCCCGGGAAAGCGTATAAATCGTACCGAACGACTGGCTATTTTAGGTGTGAAACGACTGACGTGGCCGTATCTTAAGAATGAAAAAGCTTTAGACTAAGTGACTACAACATTTGTTGATGTGCACTAAATGCACATGCGGAAACTAATTTTTAACTGGTTTTGCGCACCTGTGTTACGAAAGGTTAAGTCTAATCCTCGTGAAAATTTATGATCAGCGATTGCTGGAGCGGACAAGGAATCTTTCATTACGCAAATAAGCTTGCTACAGTGAAAACATTTTAAAAACCATAATGCTTCACTACGCATGATGGAACAATGTTGTTGAAAACAGGCATCCTGTAGGAAGTGGATGAGAAAATATGAGAGCTCCATTTTGAAAGACTAGGTGCTAGCCAGTCCAATGAAATCTTTGTGGCAGTCTAACATGTTTGTGAACGTTCCCTTACGTTACTTTAGGGACAAAATTATCCCGGAAGAACACTACTGTATGAAGTCCATCTAAGTTTAGATGGGAAGGTTCATTTTTCCCTGAAATAGTCATCACCAGACTCAAAATTTCACATTTCGTATCTAAGCGTGGTTTGTACCGGCTTGAGAAAGCTATCTGAAGACCAAGCGATCTATAGAACTAGCAAAAACTTACATGTAAATTTTCTCTAAAATTTTATTTTTCTAAATTTATCGTCTCCGAGGCTAATTTCTGGGAAAAGAGTCCACTACCTTTATTTCACAAAAATTTAAATGTGACAATGATGCACTTTAAAAACTTTTCCCATAGGAAGTTTTGTTCAATATGCAGCATCTGTAGCAAATTTCACTTTATCTACAATTGTTGAGCACGAAACTTTTTCACTGAATTGAAGTTGCAGTAAATGCAGAAAAATGAGTTTATTAGCATTTATGCCAAAAATACGTACTTTACTGCTGGCCATGACCATACATTTGGTGTTTTTGGTCTCCACGTAGCTTAGTCTACCCTCCTAACGTGCCCTTTTGGCAATAACGTTCACTGACATTTCCGAGGTAAGAATGCGCACATCATGAGTCTTGTTCAATAGGTTTTCAGTGAAGCAACCTAGAACAGGTTCTAGTCTCAAGGTCCTGAAACAGTTTTACCATCAATGAACATCGATGAACATCGATCAATCATGAGGAAATTTACTATTATGTCTTCTGGAGTCTCTTCTGAATGAGGTTATTAAAGCTTCCGTTCGGGGTGTTTGCATTTCTTTGATGAGTGAGTAGTCGCATCGAAAATGGGGCCTCAGCCTTCCGTACCTTACAGATCTCTCATCTGTTGGTAGAAAATATCACATTCAATGACAGTCGTGTAGGAAAGTTGGGCGTGGACAGCGCATTGATTGAAACAAAATGGTTTTTAAATCATTTAACGCACGACTCAAAATCTGAAAGAGACGACTAGTCACCAATAAATTTTTATACAACGAATATCTCTCTCTCTCTCTCTCTCTCTCTCTCTCTCTCTCTCTCCACACGCTGAGATCAGCGGTAGGAAAGGTTTGTGATCCCTATACGGTACCAGGGAAGCGCTCCTGCGGGGAAATGGAGCAGGGCGTCAATTAGGAGGGCTGGGAGTGGGCTGGACCGCCCCTTGCTGATTATAGGGTAGGCGGCTGCATTCCTCAAGGGTGCGCGCCGATGCCCAAGCAAGGACTGCGCGCCATTACCTATTTGTGCAGCAACTGTGTGGTGGCATTAGCAGAATAAGGGTACTTACGATACAGCAGAGCCGCAAGACAGGCACTCACCTGAAACAACAGAATAACGTACTGAACTATTGAGGTAACATTATGAAGAAATCAATTTACACGCTGAGCTTTGTTCGAGCCGTTTCCATTCCTTGTTTCGTGACACTGATCAAAGTTCAGTTTCAACTGCCGCTCACAGTAATAGCATTTTAAAACAAGACCAAATTTACGGACTATACCTTGGTGTTATGTATACAAAATATTTGCTGTTGGTTTCAGCGCCACAGCCCCATTCTCAGCTTATTTTTGTAAACAACTAAGCTGGAACCTGTAGTCATCGCTACTTGCAAAGAATGAAACAAAATACTATCTGTGTAGAACTTTCAAAAACGTCATTCCACAGAAGCGTAAATAACTTCTTCGAAAATGTAAAATAGAGATGTTCATTAGAAACAACAAATGTCAATGCATTTGTAACAAAACGGGCACAGAATTTTAGAATGTATTATACAGGGCGTAAAGAAAAGGTATGGCCAAACTTTCAGGTAACGTTCTTCACAAGAATAAAGTGTATTATACGAACATTATCTGGAAATACGAAATACTTTATTTACAAGTTAGAGCGCATTTTCTACTTCTCTCCAGAATGAAGATCATAGGTTTACCAGCAGTGTTTGTTGTTCAGTTTAACGAAGGTAATGTCATGAGATTAGCCCCATTGCTATCCTAGCATCAAACGAGTGCAATGAACTGTGAAGTTTTGATCACGAACTTTGTTTCCGGTAGAGTGCTATGGAAGAGTACTCCAATGCGGAGCTGGCAGATGACCATTTGCTATACTGATTACCAGATAATAGCTCAAAGTTTGTATCTTGAGATATTTCTGTAACGACTGTTCCCCGACAGGAACGTGTTTGAAGCAATCTATCATCTTAGAGCATTGGACTTCTAAGTCTGCTACAGGCGACTGGATAAGACCTAGAAGAACGAGGACATCTCAAATGAAGAAACTTTTGCAGTTGTCAACCATAGCGTCAGCGAAATCAACCAGGTCCAACGAGTAATGTTGACCGCATGACTTGCCAGTGGTACATCAGAACCTCTGCAGTATGCGTACCATGTACTGCGTGTGCAGGCACTATCAACAGTGAAATTTCCTACACGGGTACACTTCTACGAATGGTCGAACAATGTCTCAACCCTCACTTTAGTGGACGTTTTAGAGGCAAGCGAGCGAGACTTCGTTTTTAAGTAGATTATTATGGTGCGTCGTAACTGCTCAGACGAACGCCATCTGATTATTAGCTACATTGTATGATGTGCCTAATACAATTCGTTGCATGGGTAAGCATTTTCGCTCTTTGAATTAAGATGGACGGTAGTACCCAAGATGACGTGATTAGAAACTTTGAATAGAAAGGCTTTTCACTGGTAAGGCTAATAGAGGGAAAGCACAATACATTTTAGTTCGACGTTTCACGTTTTAAGTAAGTTGTTCTGTTCATACAAACTTCTCGTGGGAGAAGCATACCACCGTCGTATCTGATTGATTAATAAGCAGCCTTTAACTAAGATCATGTTCTGACAAATTATGTAGACAGCTGCATCTACTGAACCATTCTGTGTGAATCTGCTGGCAGAGTTAAAAACTGTATAGAACAGATTTTTCTCCGTTGATCTGTTTTATAACAGTCTCCAAACTACATTTTTTCTATGCAGGTGTGTATATATATGAAGTACAGTGGACTGATTTTTTGTAGAAGTGACAGTCCACTAATTTAAGTATACCATCTGACAAATTGGCTAGGTGACCACTTAAACGTAACGCACAACCACTCTGCACTCCTGTGCAGACAAATCAACTCCAGTAGCGTTGGTTCCTTTTTTAAAATCTTCCATGTGTCACACAGTATTGATGGTTTCATTTATGATCCGTACAAATAAGATTTACGTCGTACTTGATGTAAATACATTTCTCAAGTTTGCCAGTAGCTGAAACGCGAGAGGAAATTGAAAATTTCTGATCCAGACACACGAAGTTTAATCGACAGCTTCATTCCATTGTGTGTTCAGGCAATATATTGAAGTTTCCAAGCTTGCTCGAAGAGGACGTTTTGATAGATAAAATCGAATCAGCCTCGTTGCTTGTAAGTAACCACCGGTCAGGGATTAGGCCTATTCCAAGCGATCGACTGCTGCCTACTAGAGAGTGCGTGGAGCGATCTTTGATCGTGGGACATATGATTATGGCGCAAATTCTTCTAGTCGTCGTAAGCAGTGGATGAATCCTGGTGATGCTACTTTATTCAAGCAGCTTCTCGTTTTGTCTCGAGGACTGAAGACCTCACACCATACTCCTCTACCGCAGAAAATATCAGAGGTGGTACCGGTAATGGAATGAAGTTCCTTCCTCAACGAAGGCAGCAACGCAGTGAATTAAAAATTAACAAAAAAGTAATTCCAACAGTATTGCAACGAACTTTGAAAACTTATTTTGGGTGCAGAAGCCAAAGTCTTGTTGGAAACTGAGTACGCGAAGTGCTGTCCACATGCGCACGTTTTTAACTCTCCGTGCACACACTGTGGACGGAACTACAAGCCAGACTCGCCACAGTGTGTTCCGGTATTGCTGTTCCAGGAAACGACATTCCGAGACGTCGGTCGTCGCCAGCTGTTTCCGCCGCCACAAGGCGATGTTTGAGGAGCCTCGGCGATAGGAATTTTCTGCCGATACGAGCAAAGGCGACGAGACAAAGGGCAAGCGTGCGGCGGGCTGGCCGCCCCGCCACAGAATCTGTTTGCCGGAGGAAGCCGAGATAGGGCTTTATTTAGAGTCTGAGCGGAGACGAGACGAGATAGCCGGGGAACGTAGCGGCGCAGCGAGGCGGCCAGGATCAAGGGTGCCGAAGCCTTAGCGGACCGCGTCGTGCCGTACGTGACACGACAGGACACGACGCAGCTGCCTTGCACTACACTCTGCCTTCCCCGTTAAACTTCGCGGAAGTTGGCCAGGCATGCGGCAGGAGTACTCTGCTTCAATGCCCGTCCCTTACTCCCAACAGCGTTCGGTTTAGCCACGTTGTGTAACTATTTACCTCTCTGACATACCAATTCGCAGAACACTTTGAACGTGCAACAGGTCTACCAAAGAGTCTGCTTACACTACGCTTGTCCGTCCTATTCTAGAGTACTGCTGTGCGGTGTGGGATCCGCATCAGGTGAGACTGACGGATGACATCGAAGAAGTACAAAGAAGGGCAACTCGTTTTGTATTATCGCGAAATAGGGGAGATAGTGTCACAGACATGATACGTGAATTGGAGTGGCACTCATTAAAACAAAGGCGTTTTTTGTTGCGACAGGATCTTCATGAAATTTCAATCACCAGTTTTCTCCTCCGACTGCGAAAACATTGTTGGCACCCACATACAGAGGGAGAAATGATCACGATAAAATAAGAGAAATCAGGGCTCGCACGGAAAAATTTAAGTGCTCGTTTTTCCCGCGTGCCATTCGAGAGTGGAACGGTAGAGAGACAGCATGAAGATGGTTCACTGAACCCTCTGCCAGGCACTTTATTATGAATAGCAGAGTAATCACGTAGATTAAGATGAGACCAATAAAGATTTTTGTAACAACTTACGAGTGCGTGGAATAGTAAATATGCGGGCGGCTTGACGCAAACATTTTCGTAAATATGCTACCAATGCTGACATACAGCGCCAATCGCTCCAGTTTACCCAACAGTTTTCGGGTATGTAACTCTGATCGTCGCCCAACTTGTGATTCCCACCCACCAGCGGTGATCCTAATAAAATTCTGATGAACAGATTAGAGATTCCGTAAATTGTTAACGTTTAAATTTACGATTTAGTTGCTTAGGCTATGAATCTGGTATTTCTACCGCTGTAAGGTCTGATTCGAAAATGTGGGTGTGATCAAGATCTGAACTTCGCCAAGACTGATTAGTCACCAGTGGAAAAACCATGTCTGGCTGCCACAGAAGTGTTAGCCTGAAAAAGACGTACCAGTCGTTTTCAAGGCACTTGGGCTATGCAGGGGCGTGCTAGAGTGAAATAAGCCGATTCGAATTGTGGTGGTGGAAAATTTTCACTGACGTAAAACTCCTGATCACTGGTCTTTGGGCCAGCGTGTTGGATGAAAGACCAAACCTCTGCAATGTTTCATTGAATGGGGTTTGACACTTGCTGATCAGTCCGCCTGATCGGACAACCTGTGCGGTCCCCTTGGTGCAATTCGACAGAAGACTATGTGCCGGCACTTTTTACCCTCTCCCTTCACTTCATAACCTCGACAACACACTGTACAAGCACTAGTCAGTCATCCACACGACACAGACTGACACTAGACACTCGACACTTCGGAACAGGTCGGAGGAAAGCAACGGCAAACCTCTCCAGTCGACAAACGGCGATACAGGATTCCAGCATCTGGTTTGATCTTTCAAAATCCCTAGGAAAGCTCTTGGCGTCGAAGAATGATTAGTCAAAAATTTGCATTTTGAAGTAACTTGCTAACTTGCCTTGCAATGAATACAAACTTTTCAGTAGAATATACTGGAAGCAAATATTGTGCCTGCATATTCAACAATCGATTTAACATATTACGTCTTCCACATATCATTTGAACGATTCTTATATCGAAATCATGCGGAACGGGTCTGTCTGTAGGATATGCATACCTGATTAGTGTTAACATTTAACGCATTTTCAGTCCTCATTTAACTACTCAGTTTTGATAGCCTATGAGTTTTTAAATAGAAATTCGTCCATGGGACAAAAATCGTTCCAGAGGAATGATTACAGGTTGGATTTAAAACTCGCTTTCGCTACCTGTCAGACTGTCACTGAGCATGACATTTCTATTGCTACACATTTAACTTTCTGAGCCACTGACAGCTTTAATAAGGGTAATAAACGCCAGTTTTCCTCTAGTGTTCAACATATGGATATCACTATTCTCAACTTATGCTGGATGACTACGAATTTTCTTAGAGAATAGTTATGACAGTGCAGTAAATACCCAGCTCCTTTAAGCGTTGCCTACGTGACGGAAGTGGGCGAAAATCATTCTTACTGCTCGCTTCTGTCGAATCAGTACTCTGCATTGGCCCAGCAAATTATTTGGCAAGACATTGATAAGTAAATTACATCTGGAGGTTGATTCGCTTGCTTCCAAGACGAGCCATTATACGCAGATCGAAATTAGGTGGAAACGGAGTGACTCAGTTATATGACTCCATCAGTTAAAGTTTTCATAAATATGTACGCCACAAAAATTTGTAGCTTTCTACCCTATTTACTAACCTGTTCATGTGCTACAGCAATTATTTGTGCAGTTATTTGTTGTACACAACTGAATATAATGCGTTCTCAAAATTTAGGGGAATCCATTTTATAAGAACCACTTACCAATATCTTCTATTGCACTCTGTAATGAGGTTTATTGTAACATTAGTATCATCTGCAAAGATTACTATTTCTGCTTGTCGAATGTTTATAGGAAGGTCATGCACATTAATAGGAGCGGACAAAAAATTTAATCCTGTGGGACTGATTTCTCTCCAGTCACCTTGCCGGTTATTGCCGTGTACTGGCCTTTAACCGTCTGAGCTAGTCAGGGACAACTCATGACCCACCTTCACAGCCTCACTTGTTTTTATTGTATCTCCCTTACTTTCCGAATTTCGCAGAAGCTCTCTTGCACACTTCGTGAAACTAGCACTGGTGGGAAAGTGATAAGATTTCTTTCTGGATTGTGGTTAAACCAGATCTCCAATTCCTTTCTTCTGAGAGTGCTAATCTTACAAGGTATGCGGGAGTTCTGATGGGAGGGGAGAGATTTGGGGGGGGGGGGGGGAGGTTGTGAGGACGGACCTAAGCAATGACTGGCTAGTTCAGCTGATGAAAGCATTTCCCGCGAAAGCTTAAGTTCAGGGCTAGAGTACCAGTAGAGCACACTGTTTTAATTTTTCAGTAAGATTCCAAACAGCGCCCAGTGCTCTAGCGCTTGCTACCCCTGTATTTTGCACAACTAATGTAGAATTTATACTAGTGTTCACCGCTGATACTCATGGTGTTAAGCTGTGTAGTTAATCAGAGAAAATGGAAAATACTTTCACATTATTGCTATCAATCTTATCGAGCTTAGATACCTGGATTTGCATGATGACAGCCTGGGTGCGGGGCAGTGAGATGTGAGCACGGTATTTTCGTGGGAAAGGTGATGTGCAATGACGTGGTCGCAGTGGGGGTCTGGAGCCGAAGGTCTCGCGACGCACAGGGTTTTTGCGAAGCGGCAGATGTGGCGACAGGATTTATGGGGGAGCAACTGTCGCGACGCCGGCTGCCTGTCTGGCCACGGTGCAGCCGTCAACTGATGGCCTAGTGGCCTACGATTCGCTGACTGCCCTACCGTCGAAAATCTGCAGCTTCGACATTACCTAGTTTCCAGAATGAGTTTCATTACCTAGTTTCCTGATAGCATCTTGCCATTTTGTTTAGCATTGCGGGTTTCGGCTTGGACTGAGTCGTTAGTTTGAGCTGTCCCACACGTAGCTACCACACATGCGGCATACTTACCATGGAGGAGTTAATGAATATGCTATTGCTCCACGACGTCAACACCAGAAGGAACGACACCAATATGGGGGCAGGGGGCACAACGCCCCCAAAAAACAAGCTTAATGAAGTCGCTCAAAACTGGAGAGGCAGGTAGTGTCAAAGACCTCCTTCGTAAAGGTGGTTTCCTTGTGTATCAAGAACGAGTTCACAAAGTGAAAGCTATATTCCAACGCAGGCCTCAATTCTTTTTGCACAGGAAGTGAAAATGGTTCACTCACTGCACCCGAACGATTGTCTACCGCAGTCTGTTCCTTAGATGCTGACAATTACCAAGAAAATACGTCTATTTTTAGATTAAACAAAGTTCCCCATTTCCGGACATGTGATTCGCTAAATTATATCGGGCAGCAGAAACCAACAACGCATTTTAGCGCAAACGTGAGACCGAAGTTTAATGTGTGTTCTAACGCAAGGTAGGGTCATTTGCCCGTCTTTCTTCACAGAGGAAGTAACAGGAAATGCCTAAGTGGGCGTGTTTCAACAATTCCTGCTACCGCAGGTCGAAGAGCTGCCGATATCCGTCTGCCAGCACCATGGTCCGGCCCCACATTGGAGTTTGAGATTCGCTTAATGACATTTCCTGGAGGGGGCATGGATGATTATTGTCGAATTCGCGCACCAAGGGTAGCAATCAGAGCTTCTGATCTTACAATGCCGACCCGTGCATGGGCAGAACTCATATCACCATGATACTCTGCGAGCGGCGAGTGGGGCGCACACGGAAATTCTGGAATAATAAAAAACAGAGCTGCTAAAAGTTTCGTAACAAGCCGCGTTGCTGTAATAATTTGCAAAGCATTCTGTGAAATGCTAGCTGGACTTTATGGACACGATGTACTTCCTAGTAACTATATTTCGGGATGCTTTCAATTACTCTTATTTCTAAAACCTAGACTATACACAATCCCCCCACGGTCTCCTGCCCTCTTGTAATCACTTGGGTAAGACATTCTTTTATTTCGTCTCCAGTAATTGTTACACTTCGGTAACAAAATAGCTGTCAGATTTACTGTAATATGTGAGTGCCTGAATCAAGGCCAGGTTTTTTTTGTTTTGGTTTTGGGGCGCAAAACTTCTATGGTCATTAGCGCCCGGTCCGTGACTTAGGAAACAGTAAAAAACCGAAATTTAAAACCAGCAGCAATGAGAACGAAAGTCATAAAATTGGAGAAACTAAAAGCAGAAGGAAGGCTTAAAAATCCACTACAGAAAGGGGTAAGGCCAGGTTGTGTGTCCCGCACCAGTAAAAACCTATTTCGATAGAACCGCTCTTCATTTACAGTAGCTTCGAGAGGGTGTTGTAATATCTGAGTGCAAATAATGTATGCGAGGCATAAATTTAAAAACTTGCCCCTTTTCATTCCCAAAAGTAATTCACGTGCTCGCTAGCTTCGCACTGAACGATCATCTGATCCGCAAACCTTTCCCGGCGAACTGAAGGTTCGTCTTGCACGACACAATTCTGTCAATTTTTCCACAACATTGGTTGGAATCTTCCAGCTATTGTCGAGGTCAGTGGTGGAGAACCAACTTTGCTATAGGCCCGACAGTTACACTTTCTACTGATTTACAATGTAACAGTTTCATGAGCACTGTTCATGAATTCCTGCGTTGGTGAAATGCCTGAAAGTCCAACTTTCAGATTGCCGTCAACTTCGCTAGAACATCACTACTGTTTCTTTAAATTCACGCCATTCTGCACGTTCTAGTTAAACCAGTTTTTGTCGTCTACAGAAGCAAAGAAACATTCTCTAAATTAGGTGGGACTACAACCCGCACAGCAATTTTAAGCTATTTTTTAGCTCAGTATTTTAGCTTTCAAACGAAACGCCAAAGAAAGTCTTGTCTGGAGTCATTCCTTTCTTTTTAAGCTTCTACCATTTACAGGTGCTCACTAATTTGGCGCTTAATATGCTACATACCAAGAAGATGCCGCCCGCAGGACTTAATATACCGGAAATTATTTTCAATATAAGACTTACTTAAATTTCCTTACATATACCAATTTGTCATTTCGAGAATATTTACTTTGGGCAGAGACAATCGCCAAATTTCTTATAGCACCCCTGAAAATGTCAGCAAATGTAGTAGGATACGAGACTATCAGCGGTCGTTGATCGCCAGGCAACGGCACTGTTCCCTGAGAAACATTCTGGACCGCGGCGGCACGTGGTCGTGTTTACGGCAACTCGGCGCTACCGGCTTGCAGCGGCTCGGTCACCTCGCCTCACCTGGCCAGCTGCACGCAACAACAATGTTTGCCCTGGCCGGCGGCTCTTTGGGCGCGCAAACAGCGCTCTGCACACAGCACCGGGCCGCGCCGTGTCAACAGCCCCCACCCTGCACCAAGTCGCGGCCCGCACACCAACGCTTTGTTCCGTCCTCCGCGAATACCAGCTGCGGCCCCGAAACAGTTTACAGTCGACACCAAACAGTTGAAGGAAAGTCGCCAGATAATACAAGTCTGACCGTTTTACAACAAGTTCGACATTTCTGCGTGAGTTTCTCGTCGTGGAATATGTTTCGTTTCTTGTTCGGCCTACCGTAACAGGAAAATTGTTACTACAGACGGAGATGCCACTGCAATTCCCACGGCTACCGCTTGTAATGGTACTTGAATTACGTAACCATTACGGCACCTCCCCTCAACCTCTCGATACCAGCAATATTCTACTGTGTTTCTGTAAAATAGTTAAATTTCTGTAACATTCAGATTTGATTTCATTAATGTAGAGGTACTTCGAGATTATATATTATATTCTTATGTGTATTCTTTGTCACTATGATGTTTGAAGTACTTTTAACCCTGATTTTTGGGCGCGTAAGCGGTTATTAGAGGGTCAAGCTTTCGTCATCATGTTAAAAAGACGCAAATTGTATTCAGTTTATGAAATGTGAACTTCAACAGTGAGGAAGATATTTTCAAGTATGTTTTATATTGTGATGTTTTGGAACGAGTTACGTGATATTGCAACAAAAGTAATAAAAAGGTGTAACAAATTCGGAGTGCTGATTAATTTTTTTACATCACCATTTTTCTAACTTGCGAAAGTTTAATCTTCAAGAATGATTTATGAAACATCTATAAAACTTCTGAATATCGCAAGAAATACCTACGCCTCTTTGCATCCGAACTTCGAATCATCACTACCTAGATTTTCGACGATTGAGCCATGAGTTCACAACGAGACCAGCGTGCGAAACACGAAATGATGAGCGCTTAGTGTATCCATTATTTCAAAAAATGACTTAACTGTGCTCTAATGACACCTGCCACATAATATAACTTTGTTGTTGCCCGAAAATTAAATATTTAGCAGCGTGAGCAACACTACAATGATTAATTTTTGACCTTTGTTGTGGTAGGGTTGTTAGACACTCCGACGCGATGCTGCGGTACAATACTTGCCAAATACAGACTTAACGCTTAATAAGTTTTTCCCCTTCATTTCTCAAAATTGTGTATACATGCAGGTTGAAGCCACGAATGAAAATATTTACCTGGACCTGGATTCGAAACTGGATCTCTTACTACATACATGCGCTAACCACGGCGCCACCGTGATACAGGGGCTTTGTGGAAGTGCACGGGCTACTTCAGCACGCCTCGATTCTCAATCCAAATTCCCATTCACGCCTCAACCCACTTTGTATTCCCCTAAGCTCTAAAAGCATTGCAGAGTCTCTCAAACTGTATTTGAATAGCACCTGAGCTAACGAAATACACTGATTAAGATCACTTAACGGTAATCGTGTCGTTAGTGCCTTTCACGGAACGAGACCGTCATACTTACGAAATGATTTTATCGTTAATTAACGGCAGCATAAATTTAATTTTTAAATGTGACTACTACTAGTGCCATACCAACAACGATAGCGTTATGTTTATGGCATGTATAAGACGGGTGATTCCTCAGTATCTCAGAATGTTCAGGGAAACTTAAGCTATGAAACGTTTACTAGCTATTCGCCTCAGTAACAGCAGAGTTTACGATGTTATAAACTAGCCGAGTTTTTTATCTTAACAGGGCGAAACATTCAATCTTTTTGACTGATGAAATGCGTTAGAGGACATTAAAACTAATTTAAATCCGTAGGTTCATAGTTGGCAATTAATGGGCATATTTGGGGGCAGAAGCCACTGGGAATTATGACCCTATTCATTTAAATTCAAATGATTATTATTCCCTCTAGCTCTTTTTATCAGTCCGAAAATAGCTCGATAATCTGAAAAATGCCCCCTCTGATAAAATGCAGTCTTATAAGCACGTTTAAAGACACTTTAAACTGTCAGGTTTAGCGTTTTCCCTTTGATTCTCTAATTTTGACACTTTCGAATTTCTTAGCAATAGTACACTGTTGGGAACGGGGATGACGTAATGGCGGGTACAGTCCATGTAGTGCAGTTACCTTCTCCCCTCGGTCCACCATACGTCGCTGTTGCTACCCCGACTGAAGTGCTCCTGCAATTATCAAAACCTGTATCTCCCTTCCCTCCGTTACTCACTTTCATTTCGGGTCAATCAGTGCCATCGTCAATCGCAAATTGCGTCCCAGAATGAGTTATTAGCCCTGTAGAGTGCCGTGCTCTGCAATTGCGGATCTTGACGATTTAACACAGCGCGTCGGACCGAGTGTAGTCCCCGGATGCCTACCAACCAGGCCATTCCTATAGAAGCGAAGCTCGTTGCTGGACTAAAAGCTTTTATAAGTAACTGTTCCTAGCTACCGTAACGCCATCGGCGCAATTCTTTATAACCTGACCTGATAGGCTAACATTGCTCGGGTTACGAGTACTACAAGGTATGCATCAAAGCACTTGGGCAGGAGGGAAGCACTGGGATGTTAAAGCTTAGTCTGCGTGATGGCTATCTAAGTTGTTAGCAGCAATTCCTCCGAATTTCAGATTTTCGGCATAAATTAAGCTGTCTGAATGCATGAAGGTTTTTGCTACAGCATCCCATACTTGTGGTAATGCTCAATGAATCCCGCTACTGCCTCATGACTGGTGGCTTAGAAAATCCGTCACTGGCATGTGTAGTTAAAGAAATCTGAGAGACTATTTGGTAACGTCTCCGATGCACGTTGGCAAGCACTACCGAAACCGTCGGGAAAATACACAGGGAAACAATTGAGCAACGGTAATGTTACATTAACCAGCGCACGTCAGAAATAAGTCAGCCAGAAATGTATTACGAAGGGTGGGCGGGGGGGGGGGGCGGGCGCCTGTTGTCACGGCTTTACTTCCACTAGTACCTCATCTCGTACCTTCCAGATTTTACAGATGACCTTCAGAGATGTACTCGCGGAAGGAAAGCTGTGAGGACGAGTTGTGCTTGCGTAGCTCAGTCGGTGGAGCACTTGGCTGCGCAAGGCAAAGGCCTCTAGTTAGAGTGTCGGTACGGCACAAAATATTAATCTACAGAGAAGTTTCCTTTCAGCGCACTCTCAGCTGCAGAATGGAAATTTCATCACGGCAATTGCAGGGTGCCAATCTAACGGCTTCGAGGAGCCACAAAAATTTGATTTTCACAATTCCATGTAATTACGGCCTAATTGAAAAATTTAGAATGGTGTGTCATTAGGATGTATAATCTTGTAACAAGTTTAACACAATAAGACAGGTACTAGAGTTAGAAAATTGTGTCTTGTGTCAGTAACTGATGGCGTGCAAATACTCTTACTTTATTCATCCATAATGAGAGCACTTTGCTACTCCTAACAAACTTTACACATAATTTCAAATCTTTCACGTAACTTTCACGGTGACACCCATGCAAAATTGAAGTTTATAGCTTACTACATTTTCGCTGTTCACGTAGTATAATTTCTGCATCAGGGACGAGGTTTTAATTTCTTTCTTCTTTACTAGTAACTGTTCGCAACAGTTTGCAGACACACTCGACATTCCACTGGATGTACTGCGAAATTTTATTACTATACGACAGTTCAGGAGTTACGCCATCGTCAACATACGTGAAAACTGGCTTTTGCTTAAAATGGAACGCAAATTACCCGTATTATTCATCCAGTGTTTCATAAACAGAGCACTTAGCGACTGCGAACCGTGCACGGGCAGGGTGACGACTCCAGCGAGCGACCAAATGGTGTAAATTGCTCTGAAGATGACCCATACGCGGGTTGAAACCGGTTGGCAGCAAAATAATGCGATTGTGACTCATTTTGAATACTTGAAACTAAGCATCATTTCAAACCTTTCTCAACTTTGTCGGTTACATGCTTAATGTCAAATATTTAACATTAACTCATTTGTATGGTAGACGTTTGAAGATGTTTTATAATCGGAGTTCGATTCTTTAAAGAATCGGGGTTTACTGGTATTGCCTCCTCTGCCTATCGGTGTTAGCCAAAGCGAGATCTTATTTCCACTGCTGCTGCTCCATACTAAGTTCTCGAAATTTCGCGATTTATGAAACGCATCTTTACAACAACCACGTCTGAGTTTTAGTGGCGGTGTTTTAGAAAAAGGCATTCACATACACTGTGTCGAGGCTAGAGTGTCTACAAAACATTTCAGTACATATTGAGCTTTGTGTGTTCAAAATTGTACACGGGATCCTAACTTTTTGCATGTTGGTACCGTTCAATGTGGGCACCGCTTGTGGATCTACAGGTATCGAAACGGTACTCTACTTCTCGCAACACGTTCATACGCAATGAAAGTGTGGTAGCCTATACTGCGCTTAGATACTTAAATGTTCAAGATCTCTATCCTTCGTCCTGCAAATTAAGTGTTTGCTAAACCTCCAAACGCTGAAATCCAGTTGTGTCAGACAGCGCGAAGGGGCCAGGGCATGGGACACGCCCTTCCAATCGAACGCTCTGAAAACGTCTCATGGAGAAATATGGTAGCGTGCCCATGATAGCGGGGTGGGTGGGGAACTATCTGTGGTGTCACAGTTCACAAGCAGGTCGGGATAGGTATGCCGCGTCACTGGCGCGCAAGCGCCGTGCGACTCAGCGCTGTTCATGAAATTGAGTGCCTATTGATTGCTTATAAATATAAAATGTAGAGTTGTTTCGCAATAAGGTTTTATTTGGGTATACCTCTAACCAGAATATACTGTACAATTTCAAGGTGGAAGAAAGCAGGACCGAAGTAAGCAGAGAGGTAAGTTTGGCCATCGTGTGGTGGGTTTTGAGGCGGTGACGGGCGGCGTGGAGTGCAATGTCGGTGGCGCTCCGGAGGCGACGCGGCATTGAAAATCGATGCCAGCGACACGCGCCCGCAAACAAAGGCCGACGCGATCGCGCCTGCTGCCGCGTCTATAACACACAACTGTACTTCACTGTACTGCTCTACCACTCCAGCTGTTTGCTTGCTCGCAAATATTCTAGAGATTACACATGCTTCACGCGATTAACAAACTGCTTGGTTTGTACACTGTCCTACAGGACATTGATCAACGGATATCCGTGCATACAGGATCAAGAGAAGAGTACTAACTCCGTCTGAAGAGCCATAGATACCTCTAGAACAATATCGTAAATTTGAGATTGCGATATGAGAAATTTGGCTTCTTTTAACAAAATATCTCGTCTTTTCGTTGAAAGCCGAAAAAAATGACCTAGTATATGACGTCGGAAGTTCCATGCGGCTTTTCGCGGATGATTCTGTAGTATACAGAGAAGTTGCAGCATTAGAAAATTGCAGCGAAATGCAGGAAGATCTGCAGCGGACAGGCACTTGGTGCAGGGAGTGGCAACTGATCCTTAACATAGACAAATGTAATGTATTGCGAATACATAGAAAGAAGGATCCTTTATTGTATGATTATATGATAGTGGAACAAACACTGCTGGCAGTTACTTCTGTAAAATCTCTGGGAGTATGCGTACGGAACGATTTGAAGTGGAATGATCATATAAAATTAACAAACTGCCTATTGGCTTCTGTCTCGGGTTCTTCGGCCGACGTTCATCTAATGATTTTTCTGACGTTTCGCCAGCACGAGTGGCTGGCATTGTCAAAGCTTCACCCTCCATTGCCGGTGGTGAACTGGAGGCGAGCTCGCGGCCGCAGACTATATGTACCTGGCGCGCCAACGTCCGAGGGCTTCTCCGCGGTCATTTCCGGTGCGGTTCTCCTCTTGCTACCTGCGACGGTCGTTCGCTGCAGTACGGGAAGCCAGGATCCGTTTACCTTAAGGCTTTCCTCTTTCTTGTTGAAACTGTTCGCGTGTTTTTGGATTTCTACAGCTTCTCTGAACAAGCGCGTGTGATAGTGCTTCTCTACCGCCAGAACTTCCGTGTCGGCGAATTTTATTACGTGGTCGGTCTCATTCAGTGCGTGCTCTGCCACGGCCGATTTCTCCACCTGCCCCAACCTGCAATGTCGCTTATGCTCTTTGATCCTGGTGTTAATGGATCGTCCAGTCATTCCGACATAGACTTTTCCGCATGTGCAAGGTATACGGTATATTCCCGACATTGCAAGTGGGTCTCTTTTCTCCTTCGCCGATCTAAGACACTCTTTGATCTTCCTTGTCGGTTTGAAAATCGTCTTTACGCCGTGTTTGCGCAATATACGGCCGATTCTGTCCGTCACTCTGGGAATGTATGGCAGAAAGGCCGCACCCGACATTTCTTTTTCTGGTTACACTTCTAATGTAATTTGTGGAGTACCCATTGCTCCTCAGAACAGTTTCCAGGTGTTGCATTTCTCGTTTGAGGTGTTGAGGCTCACATATTCGTCCTGCTCTCGTTACGAGCGTACTAATCATGCCTCTTTTCTGGCTCGGGTGGTGGTTTGACAGTTTGTGCAGGTATCGGTCCGTGTATGTCGGTTTCCTGGGACACAGCGTGTATCGAAAACCGACACACACGGACCGATACCTGCACAAACTGTCAAACCACCACACGAGCCAGAAAAGAGGCATGATTAGTACGCTCGTAACGAGAGCAGGACGAATATGTGAGCCTCAACACCTCAAACGAGAAATGCAACACCTGGAAACTGTTCTGAGGAGCAATGGGTACTCCACAAATTACATTAGAAGTATAACAGAGCTAAACACTCGGCGAAGAAAGGAAGACGATTTTCAAACCGACAAGGAAGATCAAAGAGTGTCTTAGATCGGCGAAGGAGAAAAGAGACCCACTTGCAATGTCGGGAATATACCGTATACCTTGCACATGCGGAAAAGTCTATGTCGGAATGACTGGACGATCCATTAACACCAGGATCAAAGAGCATAAGCGACATTGCAGGTTGGGGCAGGTGGAGAAATCGGCCGTGGCAGAGCACGCACTGAATGAGACCGACCACGTAATAAAATTCGCCGACACGGAAGTTCTGGCGGTAGAGAAGCACTATCACACGCGCTTGTTCAGAGAAGCTGTAGAAATCCAAAAACACGCGAACAGTTTCAACAAGAAAGAGGAAAGCCTTAAGGTAAACGGATCCTGGCTTCCCGTACTGCAGCGAACGACCGTCGCAGGTAGCAAGAGGAGAACCGCACCGGAAATGACCGCGGAGAAGCCCTCGGACGTTGGCGCGCCAGGTACATATAGTCTGCGGCAGCGAGCTCGCCTCCAACCAGAGCGGCCTGAGCTGGCGAGGTGAGCGCATCGCTGGTGTTGCGCGCTTCGCTTACTCGGCCGTTGAGAGCTCGTGAAGAGGTTTTCTGTGCTGTGGGGGCTGCGGAGAGCAAATTGTCGTGCGTTGTTTTGACGACGCGTGCAAATTGTCGTGTTCCGCGCCTCGCAGCATGGGAAAGAAGCGTGCGCAAGGGAAACCTGCCGCTACGAAGGGTCCTTCGGTTGTGCAACTCACTGAGTCTGCCGACCGTGCAAGGAACTCCCGAGAAGACGAGTCGCGGCCTGTCCCCCTTTGTACGTCAAGTGCAAAGGTGGGTGGACAGCGCTGTTCGACACCATGACGAGCTGCGCTCGGAACGAGGTGGTCTACGAGTCTGTCGATACAGACTCGCTGATCTGCGTTCGAGCCGCAAACGTGGCCGACCACAGGGCGATCAAGGTCGCAGTGGCCGACCACATCGTCGACGCGCCGCCGGCGCGAGAGAAGCCACCTTCCGTAGGAAGGATGAAGACGACTAAGGCACTCCTCAGGGGGTTGCCTTGGTGCTGTGATGAGGCAGCGGTTCGGGAAGGGCTGCTGCGAGCCGGGTTTGGTAGTGCAGCCGCAAGGTTGCACAACCGAACCAACAGGAAGAGGGCGCCGCTCTATGCCGTGACCGTGCAAACGGTCGACGGCGGGAGTGACATCTTCGACTTGCGGAAGTTGCTGGGCTTCCCGGTTACGACGGAGGCTCTCCCGACCGCCATGGATCCTCAGCCCCAGTGCTTCAGGTGCCAGGGCGAGGGCCATGTTGCGAAGTATTGCCGCAACGCGGCGCGGTGCGTCAAGTGCTCAGGTGAGCACGACAGCCGCGCCTGCGACCGCGGCAGCAACGCTCTGCCGACTTGTGTCCGGTGTGGCGGCCCGCACGTCGCCAGTTGGCGCGGCTGTGCGGCTTTCTCAAGCCGCAGCCGTGCCGGTGGCGGCGAGGCGGCCGCGGCCGCACCGACGCAGCAGCAGAAGAGAAGACGACGTCGGAAACGACGTAGGGCGCAGAGCAGCCCGGTGCAGCTGAGGGAAGGCGCAGCAGCAGATCCACCTGCCAGGGGCGGGGACGGCCGCTCGGAAACGGGCAGCCAGGACGCAGCTCGCCTTCCTGCGAAGAGATGTGACCTCGAACTCGGCACTGCCGTGAAGGAGGCCACAGCAGCCCTCAAAGCCGTCATGGCGGCGGAGAGGGCTGCCTTCGCAGCCGCCGTGGCTGCAGAGAAGGAAGAGGCCTTGAGGCAACTGCGTGCAGTCTTCGCCCAAGGCCTCAGCGCAGTCGTACCTGCGAACACTCCTGCGACCTCGCAGAAGGACGTTCGCGCGCCTATCCCAGCTTTTGTTCCAGCAGCACCGCAGGTGAGAGGCGCAAAGAAGACAACCGCCGCCCCAGCGGAACCGGTGGCAACGCCGTCGACCGCGGGGACGACCCTCATCGCGACAGCGAGAGCTAACGGCCTGCGTTTCTCCGACGCTGAAGCGGCGCAGCTCACTGAACAAGCGGAGCTGCTCGAAGCTGCTGTGCAGAAGTCCTGCGCTGTGCAGTAGAGGAGGACGCTGGACGGTAGCCAATCGCCGTCGTTCTGCACCGGCCTGATGAAGCTGCACCAAGTCACTGACGACAAGGTGCAGCAGAGGGCCTAACAGCAACGCATGCGTTGCCGTGCCGAACTTTTATGTTACAGGGAGGAAGCCACTGCGGCCGGTCCAGGAGACTACAAGCGAGCCCCGCCGCAGCACCGGACTGACCCCACTACCGACCACGCAGCACATAGGTAACGATGCACGATACCTCACGCTAACCTTCCCTCACCTTGCATGCTCTGTCGCAGCTAGCAAGCCGCTACTGCCCTTACTACCCGTCCTACTGTCGCAGAGGTTTTTTTCCCTTGGCGCTGGCCTTGGCACTTTTTTTCCTCTGCTCTTAAAACCGCTACCCTTCGATCGTTTTCGACCACTTCTATCTCCTGATGGACCATGTTAATGAGTAGTCTTACCCAGACGCATGGATAACATCACAGCCTGCATCCTGTGACGCCTGATTCAAAAACTAACATGTTTACGGAGGTGACAGTAGAACTTTTGGTTTGGTCACCACGTTGGTGCGGGCGTGGAGGGGCCCCATCCTTTATAAATAGCTCGCCTCCAGTTCACCACCGGCAATGGAGGGTGAAGCTTTGACAATGCCAGCCACTCGTGCGGGCGAAACGTCAGAAAAATCATTAGATGAACGTCGGCCGAAGAACCCGAGACAGAAGCCAATAGGCAGTTTGTCAACAAGTGGCCACGAAAGCCTTAACAATTTCATATAAAATTAATTGGTAAGGCGGGTGCCAGGTTGAGATTCATTGGGAGAGTCCTTAGAAAATGTAGTCCAACAAAGGAGGTGGCTTACAAAACACTCGTTCGACCCATACTTGGGTATTGCTCATCAGTGTGGGATCCGTACCAGGGCGGGTTGGAGGAGATAGAGGAGATAGAGAAGATCCAAAGAAGAGCGGCGCGTTTCGTCACAGGGTTATTTGGTAAGCGTGATAGCGTTACGGAGATGTTTAGCAAACTCAAGTGGCAGACTCTGCAAGAGAGGCGCTCTGCATCGCGGTGTGCCTTGCTGTCCAGGTTTCGAGAGGGTGCGTTTCTGGATGAGGTATCTAATATATTGCTTCCCCTACTTATACCTCCAGAGGAGATCACGAATGTAAAATTAGAGAGATTCGAGCGCGCACGGAGGCTTTTCGGCAGTCGTTCTTCCCGCGAACCATACGCGACTGGAACAGGAAAGGGAGGTAATGACAGTGGCACGTAAAGTGCCCTCCGCCACACACCGTCGGGTGGCTTGCGGAGTATAAATGTAGATGTATAACAACTGATGCGTGTTAGAAGTCAAAAGAAATGTGCCGTGGCCGCGCAGAAAGGCAACAGATCGATACCAGGATAGGAATGAATGGCAGTAGGTTTACTAACAGCCTGTATTCGTTTCCGAAGCATAGTTTGGAATGTAAACTGAAGCTTCAGTACCTAACCTATCACACTGATGGGGGAAATTGGGAAAAGTCCGGTACACGATAAACTTTTTTTGGATCCACAAGTTCCTGAAGCTAATACGAAAATTAAACTGGACGTAAGATGATTTGTAACTGTCCTAGTATTTGTCACCACCTTTACAATTTTTTGTAATTATTTTTCCTATGACATTCTCTCACTTTTTAATCTTATTTTTGTAATATTACGTGGAGGATCATTTTAATGGATGTATTAGGGTTAGCAAAATATTTTTGTTAGAGAAAACTGCAGATGAATTCACTGCAAAAGCTGTCGTCCGCCAGCAAGACACGAGGTCGTAAATCTATAATAGGTATTTTACGAAATAGGCGTTTCATTTTCGTATATAACTTGGTTGAAAAATAGTAAAACGGTGGTGGGAAATCCATAAAAAATCCCTTCACAAATTAAAGCCCTATGAACACGGTGCATTGCTGAAGGACTTTTGATTTGGAAGGGTAAGGGCACCATTTTGATCAGAAGGAACTTTTTTCGTATCCCCATTGGCTCAGCCAGATATCGAGATTTTGAAGTTCCGTGGATTCCGTAAATGACGTAACTGGCACGATGGTAACTTTTGAAATATTCGAATTATGATGGTTCTTGTCCCCTCCTCCTCCCCCCTCCCCCTACCGTCTGCCCCTCTGTTAGGCGAGAGCGAGCCTAGACGACAGGTTAGCTAGGTTGGTGAGCCCGGAACTGCACTTAGAATTTCCGCGGTTCACAGTTTTTATGTTTCTGCCACGCGTAGGAGTGCTACACCGAATTCACAGGTCTGAAAATGTACAGGAGATATTTCACTGTAATCAGCTTGACATCCACAGAATCGTAAACACCAGTGGGCTACGGTGACGATAGGAGCTGGCAATGGATTTTGAGGAATCACCTCAGGCAAAGTTACACACGAAATACTTAAATCGTGTGGCCGGAAGAGATTTTGAACAGTGTACTCGAGTAAACAACCACTCAACCATTGCACAGCTTTGGTTACCAATACTGCTTACCGAAATTGAAACTAATCTACAGCTTTCAATGGGTGCGATAACTGCAGAGATTTCAGGGGCTGACTTACGTTGTATGCGGCGAGACAGCATACAGGCTAGTTGGCTAGCTAGCCGAGCGTCCGGCTGTGACCTAGAGGACGCACCAGGCAAGAAGCGGCGTGGCGTGACCGGCGCAGCAGCTGCTCAGCCTGCGGCATCCGTCGCCCACCCGCTGCTGCGCCGATCAGCCGCTCTGACGTCACATCCTGCCGGCCACCGCGGCCTCCGCTATGTGCTATGACCCCCCGGCCTCTGCCGGAGCTGCCACACATCGGAATGTGCAAATGTAGCGAGAACCCACAAAACTCCATTCCTTTCCTGATCCAACACATCCGCCCAATAGACGCAGTTCCTCCGCACCATCAGTTTATTACCTCAAAATTCAAGAAGTCTTCAATGCAGGTTTTATTCGCAAGGATCACGTCTTCATTCCCTTATGTAGACTTTGGTGAAGATTACTCTAACAGTAAATTACCTAGGAAGAGATTTGTTTGCGCTTTACAATACGTACGACAAAAATTCTCTACGTCCTTTACTTCTGGGAGGATCCGTACTGTCATTTAGCGAACAAAATACGAACAAACATATCAGATATCACTTGACTGGATTTCTTCGCAAATAGATTTCAACACTTCCTTCTTGACGGAACAAAACTGATAGAAGCAAATGATCAGGAGTAAGAGAATGCAGTTTTCATAGACCTATTACCACCTACAATAAATAACCCCGTGGCTAAAGTCTGCAGCTCACTGACGTTCGTCAACGTGGCTGTTTACAAAAAGTTTGTGACGCCTAAGAAACATACGCAATAAACACCTGCAGAGGGTCTGCGATTGGTGCAGGGACTGGCAATTCACACGAAACGAGACTAAATTGAACGTACTACCATAAATTCATCTATGTATACTGTCGAAATTTCGAGAGGGTACGTTCCCAGAAGATACGGGCAACTTATTACTTCCACGTAATTCTCAGGAAATGCCACGAGGGAGAAGAAACTGCAGTAACGTGCAAAAACTAAAGGACGAAAGTGACCTCTGGACGATGCATGTAACTGTTACAGTAACGTCTAGCATGTTGTCAGTTTCTTTTGCTCGGTGTAGTGCAGCAACTCTACGTGGTATGGACTCAAGTCGTTGGAAATCCCACGCAGAAATACTGAGCCATGATGCCTCTATAGCCGGACGTAATTGCGGAAGTGTTGCCGGTGCAGGATTTTCTGCATGAGCTGACTTCTCTTATTGTGTCGCATAAATGTTTGATGGATTTCATGTCGGGCAACCTGGGTGGCCAAATCCTCCTCTAATTGCTCAGAACGTTGTCCAAAGCAATCGCGACAACTGTGGCCTTGTGACATGGCACATTGTCATTCACAAAAATCCATTGTGTAGAAGTAGTCCTCGAATAGCTGCAAATGGTCCAAGTAACCGAACAACCGTTCAGTTGGACCAGAAGGCCCAGGCCGCAACATTATGGAGCCGGCAACAGCACGCACGATGCTTTGGTGATAAGTTGGGTACACAGCCGCTACACTCGTATCCTTACGATGAAGGCCTTTCACGACCGGGTGTTTCAGGTGTCTAAAATTCTTCCGGCTTGTATGGCGGTGGTCCATAAAACCCTTCTATCCCTGACGTTTCGTCCAAAGCTACGTTGGACGTCTTCGGAGGTGCTCCTGGTTGTGATAAGTCTTGCTGACTCTTCTAACTAGTCGACGGTTTTCCAGTCGTCTAGGGTCCATCATGGTGACGAGCCACGGAGAGGCGCTGCAGGCGATGTTCTGTTAGCAAAGGCACTCCACGGCCTTCTGGTGCAACAGCCTATTAACGCCCAACTTCGCCACACTGGCCAGAAGCATATGTTAGTCGTACGCCCCACATTCATTTCTGGGTTTTTCACACAATATTGCTTGTCTGTTACCACTGCCAACTCTACACAAATGCTGCTCAGTCGTTAAACCTTTCGTGGTTGATGGGTCATGTATGTCCCACTACCTTTGAGCGCCAGTTCGAGTGTCGGGATATATGTTACCCAGCTCTGCATGGTGCTGCCGTCTAGGGACGACTGTACTGAACCTAAGAAAAAAATCGGGACTGCACTGCAAAGGCAATAGAGAAGCGGTGACTACTTTTGTTGACTGGCGTGTATATATGGCCGCTGTAACGCCACTTATTTGTGTCATTCTTCAGTTTTCATCATTTCTCACTTTCCAGCGATGTCTGAAGTAAGTAATTCATCTTATTATTAACTTAATCATTTTTAGTACAAATACAGTGTGGAATGTACTCAGCGACTGTACTATCTTATAATAGAAATAAAATTAGTGGGACACGTGTCCCAGCAGACATTTGTAAAGATTAGCAAGACAATTTATTAATGGGTATTCATCCAGGAAAAAGAGGGGATCAACGCCCACTTTCTTCCCAGCAAAGAGAGGAGTCTAGTGTGCCAGATGACGTCCGGCTCGTGAACGTAGGCAAACATGTACCGAAAGACAGTGGTACTAGGAAGCGAAGCAGATTCTGCAGCACAAACTCTAAAGAGAAGGGAACAAAAGTTGTTTGCACTGCTTGTGGTGTACCACTCTGCCACACCATGTTTTTCCAAGTTTCATGGCATGTAAAGTTTTGGAAGTATTGATCATGTATCATGAAAACTGAAATGTAATTAATATTTTTTACACTGGCTCTACACAAATAAGATTACATGCATGTATAATTTTTAGTTATTTTATTCTCTGCAAAATCCTGTTTATGGCTAAAAAATAAAATGACAAAATCAGTCAGCAGAAAAGGTATCTTGCGTTGGTTCATGGGACATGTGTATCCCACTTCCTGTTGTGAAAAAATTGAGAACTTAAATATTTTGGTGGTGGAAATATAATAATGAGACTGAAAAGAAACTTATCACCTTAATATTTTAAAAATCTGTAAAAAATAAATTTTATCCATGAAAGGGTTAAGCGAAGGCTTTTATGAGAGTTGCTGCCTGAAACTTTATTATTGGCGCACTGTTGACACTATGGATCTCTGAACAGTTATCTACGATTTCAGAAAGGAAATCTTAAGCGTTTAGCTCAAACATCGATCACCTACACATGACTGTCCAACCAATGAGCTGCCTCATATCTTGCATATGCAATACTACCCTCGTCTATATAAGTGCATATGGCTATCCTACGATTTATCTCCTCGCTGTAGTACGGGAACCACGCAGTGAGACTAACAGAAATGACGCTGATTTAACGACAATTACCGTGAAGTCACCGCAATTTATGAGTCTCCTAGACACCGCTAAAGGCGAGACATGCTTTTTAATACGGTGTGTATCACCACGGACAGCAGTGCATGCTCTGCAATGAGCTCCCGTGCTGATTATAGGATTGGTGAGGGTTCTTGTGGTAGGGTGTTTCATTCCTCCACCAGCGCAGTTATGCTACAGTACGTGTTTCCAAGGCACCAGGCGCGTGCTCGACGACATTTAGTTAGGGGAACAGGCAGGCCAGTCCCTTAGCCGAATATCATCTCGTTTCAACAATACACCTGCACTGTGATGCTGTCGCACATTGTCATCCACAAAAATGAAGTCAGGGCAGAATCCACCCCTGGAAAGACTCGCGTAGTGAAGGGCTACACTTTCACAAAAAGATTGACCATTGAGTAAAGGATGTTGAAAGATTTTGAAGTCAGCACGCCTATGCAACTTCATGCATCCCACACCGTAACACCTGGAGCAACAACTAAGTTGGCTTACGTTCTTGAGTGCATTACGTGTTCCAACGACTTGCCGTATGACTGTACATATAGAACCACTATTCAATCTGCTCTCATCCGAGAACACGCGAATCCGCTTCTCGCTCGCAAAGTCCGTATGGTCTTCGAACAATTGCAGATGGTGTTACCGTTCAGATGTCAACGCAAGAAAGCACTGGTGGTCGGGCAAAGCTCACCTCGTGCTGTCGCCTTGTAGCTGGGGAAATTTAGACTGCATTCCTGTTAAATGTCGCTGCAATAGCACCCACTGTGACATGGTTCTCTGTTTTGCTTTTGCGCGAAGTAGCGGCCATCTGCTGCTGTAACTGCCTCGTCGAGCATCTCTCCGGGCAGCAGCGCTTGTGGTTCGAAACGCTCCCCATGTAACGCTGTGAGGAATACCCACAGTCCTCTGTTATACTATTCACACTTCCGTCATGTTTCCAGTGGCCCGATGGTTCTTCCCTGTGTGAAGTCATTGCTGCGTGACCGTTTTCTGGAAACGGTCACAATATGTGCAAATTCATAATGATAGATCGAGTACGTAATTAACGCCGAAGACTATGAAACAGCAGTACGATACAAGTAAAATTCGGTAATTGGCTAATGTAACTTTACGCTTCATTTACTCTTTATTCGGATTTGCATACTTTTCGCTGAGATGCCGACAGTGGGTCCACCGCCACGTTTTAAGCCGTTTCACCAGAGGCGTCCTCAGGAAAATGCAAGGTTCACTAGCCCATGACCAGGCAGTTCTTTGTGACTCCACCCTGGGGCGTCTAAAGCTTTGTCGACACAGGTAGGACCTGTGGCGCGACCTCTTACTCGGGAAGAGGTGTTTTCACAGAAAGCACTATTGTGCACAAAAGCAAAGTTTTCCAGACAGCATCCGACCCCACACACAAACATCTTGAAAATGGAATGGGGACGCGCAGTTTTGTGTCTTTGAAGACAAGAGAGACCGCTGGCTGTATTCATACCGCAAATATAAGAATCGTAAGGACTGGCTCACTTAAACCATATGTTGGACAAATTTTCAGCTGTGGCTACAAAGACCAAGAAAATGAAACGACTTTTTTGTCTAAGATGGTAGAACGAAGATTATTTTTTAACCGACCACAAGCGAATTTTTATCTGTCGGCATGTGAAGATCTGGAGCACAGCCAATCTGAATTTTTATAAGAAACGCAAGATGCGGCAATGTGGAAAAGTTTCCTTGTATACACTGCAGAAGAAGTCGCTTCATCTTGCACTTCAACTGAACCTACGACATCGTTCTTGACTGCCGCCACCAGAACCGAAGTATCGAGGGCAAATCTGACTGATTTGCCTTTGGCGAGGTCGCTGGTGCAGCCAATAACTGATTTTGGAGCCACTTCAGCCGCTACCTACGTCACTATGACCAGCTCGAGACGCAATTGCTAGGCGATGCGCAGAGATACTGGAGTCATTTTCTAGCACACCCATCACTTTAAGCTTCCCTATCAAAACTTAAGATTTCGAATCAATGAACAATTTTTGCATCCCGACCACAGGTACGACATTTTCCTCGGTAGTACTACCTGCTTTCATTTAACGTCACGACAATCACTGCGCACTTCGCCATTACCGTTTACTTGTGCTATTGTCTTTCCCCCTATTTCAGATATGCGAAGGCCTTATATAAATATTTTCACTACTATTTGTTTTGTTAATTTTACCGGTATAAAAGTAATTATGATTCGTGTCGCCTTTAGCAGTCTTCAATTCCCTCATTTTGCAGGGCACCCTAATTTTTGCGACGCCTGCCACGTTTACAATTCATTTCAATCCGGGTCACTGCAGCATCCAAATATCTCTGGGCCATATTGTAGCAACAACAACAACTTTATTAGCACACATTTCCCGCTCCTTCAGCTGCCTCGTGTTGCGGGTTCAGCCACATTTGGTGCTCTAGTCACGCTTGTGACATCCAGCTTTCTATGCACGGCTGTGAGGCCTCTGCCAGCAGGCTTCCACACTTTCAATCATTTCCAACGAATAGTTAATGTTGCTTTATCTCGTTCGTCAAGTTTTGCACAGCAGTATGTATCTCATACGGAGGCTTAGAAATAATTCTTCCCATGCACCATTCGCGAACAAACGGGGGAGGGGAGTGGGAGTTTTACTGCAAGTACCCTCCACCACACGAAGTAATGTGGTTCAAGTATGGATATTCACCGTCGCTAGACCTTAGAATGTCATCAGGCGGTTCGACAGTGAGAAAGGTGTGACAACGGGGTGCGACCACAAAAAGACGGCGGGTGAGAGGGGAGGAAGCGGGAATGAGTCGCTGCCGGGAAGTTGGGAGCCGCCTGAGAAAGCAGCGAACACCGGGCGAGAGGAAATGAGGTGCGCCTCGCCAACGGTGCGTAGCCAAGGGTGCAGGAAATTAAGGGCCCAGCTCAAGGGGAACGGGCAGGGCCGCCATCAACACCTCCAGTACAAGCCGTCCGCTCCGGCGCACCGCACGCCACGCTCACGCTGGCGATGTCTGCGGGACACTCCGCGACCGGTCGAAACCAATCACGCCATGCTGTTTGCCTGCCGCTTCTCTACAGATTTGAGTCAATAGCAAGTACACTCCATGGCCGTGGACACACACACACACACACACACACACACACACACACACACACACACACACACACACCCCGCGCCATGCCTACCAGGTATTCCTAAGTTTTTTCTTTTTCGCGAGACTGAAAAGAGGCATGTAATGCAGTGCCACGCATTTTAGATCTCTGAATTTCTCTCTAGCTAATTTTAAGTGAAATTTTCTTCTGACTACATGTTATGCCACTCAATTCGTGAAAACCATGGAATTGCATTTGTGATGTTTCCTATAGTACCCAAAGCACAGTTTGTGTACCTTCGCACTAGAAAATTTTCCAACACTGTGTGCGCGTACTTTTCTGGAGCAAAAACAGTTCCTTTGTATATATTCCGTTTTCTCTTAAGACTTAACCTGCTTTACGTTTGGTTCCACCTTATACGGTTTTGACAATACATAGAACTGCCAGTTCGTTGTTTCTAATAACAGCTCCCTGCAGTTCAATTTTAGAAACATGCACCTAATCGCCAAGTTTTACGTGGAAAGAAAATTGGCAAAACGTGTGAAAATGCGGGGTTATCATAAGAGAACGAATCACAGGATTTTACAGTTTGATTCAGCACCGTGACACTTTCAAGCATTTTAAATTTATGTAGTGATTAATGTAGTTTTCTACACCAAGCGTCGCACTTCCCACAGGACAGATTGTCCACCTAACACAAAGCAAACTGCAAACTCCTCTAAAGTACTCTGAGATATTCGTCACGTGCATCTACAGACGGGACCTCTACCTTCCGAATCTCTATGGCAACGCATCCTAGTGGTCTGCATTAAGCCCGAAGATTCAGCACACGTTTCAAGCACGTTTATTCAAAGCTAGAACTTCACGTAGAGTAAAATAGTTAAGTGCTTTTGAAACGTACCACATAAAACGAAATAGTACTCTTTCTTCGGCGCTACAGTAATAGTGCGTTGGCTCTATGTACCATGAAAATCTGAACCCTGATCAGACTGCCAAAACCAAATCTCTAACGGACACACAAAACCCTTTATTCATAGTTTCCTGTTGTATCATTAGGCCGATAATGAAACGATATTTCTCACTTCTCGGTCTTAAATACACTGATCCTTTTTCATCGTATCGCGTACGAAGCGTTTAGATACAAGCCAATATTTCTGAAGAGCGAAAATTTTTCTTGTTGCTGTTTGGCCCTTCAATGCTACAGGAACAACCTGACAGTGTCTTAATGAACTACACCCTCCCTACACGTATGGAATAACGTGCCTACATGTCAAAACCTCGCAGAATTTAAGGATCTCCCGCAAACGCTTCATGGAAATAGAGAAAATAGCAAGATATATTTGCTTTAAGAAATTTAAGGCATCCTCGAGAACCTTCGGCTATCCTTAGCAAATTTAGCTCACTCTACGGGGTAATTTATTTTTCGGTGCTTTGTTCCTCTTTGCATCACCATGAATGCTTGATTTTAACAGCTTATTTCGGACGGTCTGCCTCCGTTACTATATATTTATACCGAAATTACGGGGGTGTTTGAGGCAAGTTGACATTAAGACCACATATTTGCCTAGCGATGGCATCCGAATGTCTTCAGTCTAATAATTTTTAGTTTCTGGGCAGGGACAAGATATTGACGTTCGAAATTTACTCTGTTTCTGACGATTTATCAATCTCGGTATCAGGTGACAAACGCGCAGAAGCTAATTAAACCTCAGCTTTTGCGATTAACGAATGTAAGCAAGGAGTTTATTTCTGCACATGACAACAGCTCGCATAAAAAAGCGTTAGATGCTTGAAAATAGATCTGAAAAACCTGACGTGACGTCTTTACAGTACCAACGGTCCAATGACTGTACCGCGTGCTTCCTGTGTCACTACTGTCGAGGTGTCGAGTGTAGTAACCACCACAGTCACACCGACCCATGTTATACTGCTGCAATCCTTGGAGGGCACGGAATTCCTTTCGCGTGATGCATACCCACAGGAGCGCGTCACGCCACTCTGCTTTAAGCTGCAGAAACAGGTTACAATTCCCAGACCAGTTGTTGGACGATGAGTAAATACTCCCGGAGCTGTGTCGAGAAGCCGAGCTCATGCGTTAGGCGTAATAGCATGAGTCAAAGAGTTGCGAGAAGCCGAATTCACACCAGTGACGCAACAGATGCAAGCTGTGATAACGTGTAGTTATCTCCACGCACGCGGCGTACTTTAAATGAATGATCCGTTGACTTCTTGGAACAGTGAGTAACGGCGGAGCTGCGACAGTTACATCTACATCCATACTCCGCAAGCCACCTGACTGTGTGGCGGAGGGTACTTTGAGTACCTCCATCGGTTCTCCCTTCTATTCCAGTCTCTTATTGTTCGTGGAAAGAAAGATTGTCGGTATGCCTGTGTGGGCTCTAATCTCTGATTTTATCATGGTCTCTTCGCGAGATATACGTAGGAGGGAGCAATATACTGCTTGACTCCTCAGTGAAGGCATGTTCTCGAAACTTCTACAAAAGCCCGTACCGAGCTACTGAGCGTCTCTTGCAGAGTCTTCCATTGGAGTTTATCGTCTCCGTAACGCTTTCGCGATTACTAAATGATCATGAAACGAAGCGCGCTGCTCTCCGCTGGATGATCTCTCTTCTATCAACCCTATCTGGTACGGATCCCATGCATTACGTACACCGTACAGGCAATATTTACTCCATTTAATTTCGATCCTTAGCCAAGTTATCGAAACTGCACGATATACATACAGCATACCGGACAAGCACTTCTTACAGCAACCTGTGAGGAGTTTTCATTCTGCGCTGACTAAGGGAACTTGTGGAGCGGAAGTGGGCCCCTGTTGTCTGCTAATTGCCCCGACGCCCCCTCCCCCTTGGGGAGGCGGAACGAATGCTGACGACTAATGGGCGCACCCCGCCACCCACGCTCTGTCATCAAAGCCCGTCTTACACGAGCGACTTTCTGGTCAAAATCAGCTACACACGATAGGCGCGCGTCGTGCACTACAATTGTCTTGAGTGCAGTTCGAGTCTGCTGCAGACTGGAAATGTGCACACAGCTTAACATTCTCGCCATGCTCTCGTAATGGATTTTGCGCTTTTTTAAATACACTGTTTTATTTTCTGGTTTGTTCCCGTGACACAGCATAGACTGCACCAGGATTCTGTACTCTGTTCTACCAGAGCACGGAAGTTCCACTGTTCACATTTTAGAACGTAAAAACTTAACGAAAATTAACAGTTGAAAAGTCTATTTATTGAACAGAAATAATTTTAGAGATTATTTTACACTGACGAAGTACAAATATGCTATCTACTGACTTCTACATGTTCAACTTTATGTACCCTTATATACTGAGAAACCCAGAATCGCCCGGTTATTTTTTACAATCTTCTAGTATCAGTCCAGCCCCTCCCTTCTTTCCACTGATCTCTACCTTTATCCAAGTCTCCTCCCTCTACCCTCTCTCCTGTGTCCACCTCCACCCCACCACCTAATGTCCGTCTCCACCACCCCCTCTCTGTACATTACCTCCTGACCCCCTCTGTGCCAGTCTCTTCTTTCTCTGTTTCATCTCCTATCTGTGCCTTTCTCCTCCTCGCTGCCTGCCATCTCTTCATCCTCCCTTTTCTTTCCACTTTATCACGTTTACCCCAAAATCATACTTGTGGTTGTTACCCCTACAGTATTTCTTTGCAGATTGTGACTAATGTGAGTACCCTGTTTGAAATCGCTCCTGGGGTTTAGTATTAACATTTTATCCGCGGCTTTCCTCACATACGCGCATGTCATGTTTCACACATTTAACATAGTTCACGCGTATTTGTACACTTTTCACCCGTATGTCCAGCGAATTTCGCCCTACAATTTCATTTACACGCAGATTAATGTTTATGACGCCTGAACTAAATGTCGTACATTGATGTAATTTTTCTGGTATGTTTAGTGGCGTATGTGAATACTGTCTGCAGAGTGTGTCACGAATACAGTTAGTAGTAAAGTAAAATTAAAACGTCAAGCTTCATGTAGCATGAGCTGCGAAAATTTAAGAAGTTTATCCTTTCATCATTTTGTGGGAATCGTCAGAGCGAAAAGGTATCGTAAAGATTTGAAGCTGTGTTTGAAATTAGATGTTCCAAGTCTTGGTGCTCTCGTCTCATACTGAACAAAGTACGGGTGTTATGGCTACATTGCTGTTTCACCCTCACGCTCACCCCTTTGATAGATTTTTGCGCCCAAAACTTTTTTCCAGACAGTAGATGTTTACCAAGTTTGGTTGCCTTTAGAAGGGGATGTGGAATATACATACGTACGTCCATTAATGAAATGTGTGTGGATTGCGTCGAGAAAAACTGAACGATCGAACGATGTTTTCCCTACGCTTTCAATTCAACTTTAGCAAATTTACCAAACGACCTAGGTTAAGGTGGCTATGATTTTACTTTGGTCATTAACGATCTATATTGTCGTTGCAACTTTCGTAATTCTGTAACTGTATTTGTAGCATAAAGGAACCCCAGTTTCTGCGTTCGGATTCCGAACTGCACAGCAGGCAGCTCTCAATTTTAGCGCCGACGTGTAAACAAGAAGGTTCACTCATAGGAGGTTCAATTCAGCAGTAGTGCGCCTAAGGCATTGCTGTAGACTCACTTGCCACAAGCAGTCTATTAAAACAAGTTGTGCAAAAAAGGCTTAACACTGTCTTCAAACGGGGAGTGAAGGCCGCTGAACGTTATTTCTGGCGTGGATGGCCAGCGGTCAGAAACTATCACACGGGACGCTGTCGCTAACGAGATCTGGCAACGCACACTAGCGGCAGTTTGATCCCCCGTCTAGCGCGCCAACAGCAGACTGGGGGTAGCTCAGTTTACCCATACCGAAAGTTGGCTTTGACTCGTAATGACGTGTATAAGCTCATACTTGCGGTAACATAGAATATTCGTTTATTTTGCTTCTATACTACCATCTGGAAAGCAGAATGTGGTGACAGACTGGTCTATTGCGTAGATAAATGCAGGCTGTGAGCGGGCAATTATAACATCTGTTGCCATGAGGCTACGTTTATTTTTAATTGTGAAGCGTACATTATGCATCTTAGATTTCGATGAGTTTTGTGTGTCCGAAATCTGCATGACGCGATGGGCCTAAGCGATGGTAGTTATTGCCCAAAACTGAGTCCTTAATTTAATACGCTTGAAACAGCTGCATTAACTCCATCAGCTACACTCAAAGATCTGAAGAAAATCCCTAAAAACGTCACGGAGGGTATCAGTTGATTCGAACGTGCTGAAGACATCAGGGAATAACTTCTACTACAGGGTAAAAACTGTAGGAAGACTGACGGATACATCCAGCAGATAATTGAGGACGCAAGTTGGAAGTGCTGCTGAGATGAAAATGCTGACACAGAAAAGGAATTCGTGGCGGGCCGCATCAAACTAGCCAGAAGGCTGATGACTAAGAAGTAACATATGCACATTTCCGTGCAATATTGAGCTTACTGCGCAGTATCATTGTACTCTTCCTGCTCTTCTGACCATTTGCGAGAATGGCTCCAGTCACTAAGAAACCATGTTGCACAAAAGACAACGAAACGAATGTCACCGACCACAAGTGACTGTGGTAACCCAACACCAGAGATGGTAGAACAGTAGTGACCAGAAATATGCTACGACAAAGTTAATTTTCAGTTTGGCTGTTGCTGTAATGTATCAGTCTGACGTGAAACCGACTTTGTTTTCTGACATTTGTTACAAATTATGCCAAAAATGACGCGCCTTTGACATGTATGTCAAATTTCTTGCAATCTAGGAGTATATGCCCTTTGAAGTTCTAATACAGAAACAACCGATCACGCCACTAGTTTTCTAAGCTGTATTCCAAAATAGCGACTGATCAGTTTAGCCTGTGACGTTTAATTTTTCATCGTAGCTGTTCACTGAATATGCAGAGATCTGTCAAACTGACTACGTCGCATAAAAAATCACAGCATCTAAAGAATGATTTTACTAATCATGAAGTCACACCTTTAGTATTGGATCGTGTTTCGTAGCACGCTACAGTAATTTGTCATCACATAATGCGATTTTCAGGCACGCATACGCTTCGCATCGTTTAAATTCTTGTCCTGTGGGAAGCCAACTTAAGTCTTTGGGGATGCTAACAGTGCTTCAAAATAGACCAGGTCTACGTCCGATATCTATACAAAAACATGGTAGCAAGAAAGAATGATTTAGAATCTGTACAGACATCAAAAGCACCGTTGTAACATCTTTCGTGTTAAACTGTCAAGTATTCCTTTAAAAGCACCTTTGATCGATCACACCGCGAACCAGAACTGCTGATAACATTTACCGTCGGTACACCGTAGCGTGATAAAGGAACTGTCTAGCCAGCATGCACTTGTAATATCACCTAGTCAGGCGAATGTTTAGAGTTAATGCTGCTGGACAGAAGTATAATGCATTCCACTTAAAATATTGCCTTCATGCTACCGTAAGCACTGCTGTTTAACTACACACGCCGTGACGCCAAAACAGATCTGCAATGGACCGCCACAATGTGGATTTTAAGAGTAGGGTCAAGCCCTCTTAACTGTACGGAAGGGCCTCAACAACGCGACTCTTCCCGACTTACGAGCACGTGCGTCTAGAGTGCATGCCGGGGTTTTATGAGGGTCGTCGAAAGCTATTCACTCGTTACCATCAACTGAAAGTTGCATGCTGATGTGCGTCATCCACCGAATTTCAGCGGTCGGCGTGCGTGGAACGAGGAGGAACAGAGTTCCATTTCCTGTTCTGCCAACTATTTCTCCTAAATGGAAGAACAGGAAGGGTGCATACACTCTCGCGACTCCGAAGGAGGACGTACTTAAGTAGCGGTTCGAAAGTTCGAGAAGTTGACTGCTACGAGAGGGGTGTACAGATTACATGTCCCTCCATACCGCATCCAATGAAGCCGTTTGAAGAAGACAAGGCAACCCTTTAGCAATGGGTGATCTTCGTGCACTGGTCTTGTTTTTAGTTTAGTTTGTACTTTGACACTAACCTCATTTAGGATCACCGGGACCAACTGAACAGCCCCACCCTAAACTTTGACATACGCAGTCTCTCTTCCGTGTTTCGTTTGTAATATACGTTTAAAATGTGTGTACTCATTCTTTTACGTCAATTCATGTTCATAGAAAGTATTTTAGATCCATATCAATACCAACATGGCCAGAAAGAAGAAAATTTTTCTTCCGAATTACTGTGTCGTCTCGGTACATCTCTTAGGTGGTAGCTTAATCTCCCCGCGACGCCCAGTTGATAATATGAAGCAAAGCAGGGAACCATCGGGAACAGTTGTGGGGAGAAGTTTACAGTTTAAGATTTAAAAAACTTATCAGAATTCCTTTAAATGCCTACATCGCGTACAAGTGCCGAAATTAAAACACTGCCACTCGTTTCAGTAGTTAATCCAACTATCTTCAAATCTAACTTCTAAATAGGCTAGGCAAAATGTTTCTGAAAAAATATTTTTAAATTTTAATAGTCTACATTGTTTCTTCAAAAAAATTCAATACTAATGTTCATGACGTCACGTTTCAGACACTGCATTACTAGCACGATTTCTCAGGCCGACAACCAAGAGGACCATAACATCTCTTGAGACTGACACGCTTTAGCCACTCAACAAGGATCCACGAGCACCATGCTTAATAGAAACCACATTTGTTAGATTGCTGACGGGATGCACAGTATTATTTGAAGAAATTTTAGTTTACGGTATTTTGTTTTGAGTAGCCAATTCCTTTTCTTTTTGTGGTTTACTAAATCCATGTAATGCCGTATATTGCTGATCTTTTCAGGTGCAACATATCACGATCTTATTTCGGATGCTTTTGTACAACCTCCATCGTTTTGGTCTTGTCTCTAGCTTTTCTATGTAAGATCTCATACTTCGGCCGTCCAAGTAATGCCTTTCGGTTATTCTACCGCTCTATCTTCTGTAGAGCACAACTATACGAGGGGCAGTCAATAAGCATTGCAACATTTTTTCTGAAAGGTTGCTTTTTCAGGATTCCAATGTATCATTATTCCCACTCTTGACAAAAAAACCCTATATTTGAACAACCTCCGTTCCAAGCGGCGGCCTTATGAAATCTTACTGCGAGGGCCTGTATGCCTGCATGGTATCTCACTACTTTACGTCTGAGCTAACGTCGAAACATGCCGAAGTCAGAAGGTACGAGATCCGGGATGCAGGGTGCATGAGGAACAGTCCAATGAAGTTTTGTCAGCTCCTGTCGGGTGCGTAGACTTGAGGCCTTTCTCTGTGATGCAGAAGTTTAAAACTTTTTGTAACGACTAACACGCTGATGCCCGTTTAATTTCCTGAGGTCAGCACGTAAACTTCAGGGTTTATCACTGCACAGTGAGGGAAGATAGCAGTCTAACCTCTAGAGTCCCACAAGACAATTGCCACGACTTCATCGCTTATAGAATGCCCCTCGTATTAACGTGATGGCATTCTTTAGGCGCTAAATTTTCAGCGTGTTTGCCACAGATAAATTACTTTCATGTACGAAATATACTCCGCAAGCTACTGCACACAGCATGGTGCAGAATACAAGCATTATGAGCGAATTTGTTTTGTCAGCCGAATCGCATATTAAGCAAAGGAAAAATGACTGCCCAGTACGTCCCCTAATCTATCTTTATTGCGTCAGCAACTGCTTCGCCCACGGGAGATCGTATTCGCGTACGTACAAGAGACTCGCCTGCTAGAGTCGAGGTACTTCCCGTGCGACGGCACGTGCGATGCCAGCCGACAGTAGCCGAGCTGCAGCTATTACGGCAGACCCGCCTTCCTGGTATCGCGTGCCCCGCTGCGCCTGCCCGGGTGGGCCGCCCGCACGACAGGGCAGCCGGCTATCTGCGGGGCGCTGCCACAGACACGCCGCGCGCATTAAAATACCTTCCCTGGAAAACGGGCCGCAGATACAGCCACCGATATTTCCGGCAACACCGTGTCTGTGTCGCCACGGCATTCCCAGCAGCCCCTCCTGCCGCATGCGCTCACGTGGTTGCCGACTGCTTCCCTTGCAGGTTACGCTGTACCAACTCACGTTGCCGATCCGTCTTTGCTACGGAAACTTCCAAGCCTGAACCATGCCAGTGACAGTTCCACTGGAAAGCGCACGAAGATTTAGTCGAGAAATACACGGAACGTAGTTCACACAGTTCAGAGAGATAAGGAATCTTACCCCCCACCCCAACACCAGACAGCTATTGAAAAATCTAAATACCGGAATATTAGAAGCAGGTTCACAAATATATGAGAACACTAAGTGCTACAGACGCGAAATTTTACCGACAGGAAGAAGATGCTGTGATATGCAAATGATTATTTTTTCAGTGCATTCACACAAGGTTGGCGACGGTGGCGACACCCACAACGTGCTGATATGAGGAAAGTTTCCAACCGGTTGACCGCCGTTGCCTGGTGAAACGTCGTTGTGATGCCTCGTGTAAGGAGGAGAAATGCGTACTATCACGTTTCCGACTTCGATAAAGGTTGGATTGTAGCCTATCGCGATTGCGGTTTATCGTATCGCGACATTGCTGCTCGCGTTAGTGGAGACCCGATGACTATTAGCAGAACATGGAACCGGCGGGTTCAAGAGAGTAATACGGAACGCCGTGCTGGATCCCAACGGCCTCTTATCACTAGCAGTGTAGATGACAGGCATCTTATCCGCATGGCTGCAACGGATCGTGCAGCCACGTCTCGATCCCTGAATCAACAGATGGGGACGTTTGCAAGACAACAACCATTTGCACGAACAGTTCGACGACGTTTGCAGCAGCATGGACTATCAGCTCGGAGACGGTTACCCTTGACGCTGCATCACAGACAGGAGCGCCTGCGATGGTGTACTCAACGACGAACCTGGGTGAACGTATGGCGAAACGGCGTTTTTTCGGATGAATCCAGGTTCTGTTGACAGCATCATGATGGTCGCATCTGCGTTTGGTGACATCGCGGTGAACGCACATTGGAAGCGTGTATTCGTCATCGCCATACTGGCGTACCACCCGGCGTGATGGTATGGAGTGCCACTGGTTACACGCCTGTCACCTCTTGTTCGCATTGACGGCGCTTTGAACAGTGTACGTTACGTTTCAGATGTGTTACGACCCGTGGCTCTACCCTTCATTCGATTCCTTCGAAACCCTACATTTCCGCAGGATAATGCACGACCGCATGTTGCAGGTCCTGTACGGGCCTTTCTGGATACAGGAAATGTTCGACTGCTGCTCTGGCCAGCACATTCTCCAGATCTCACCAACATTCTCCAGATCACTCACCAATTGAAAAAGTCTTGTCAATGGTGGCCGAGCAACTGGCTCATAACAATATGCTAGTTACTACTCTTGATGAACTGTGGTATCATGTTGAAGCTGCATGGGCAACTGTACCTGTACACGCCATCCAAGCTCTGACAATGCCCAGGCGTATCAAGGCCGTTATTACGGCCAGAGGTGGTTCTGGGTACTGATTTCTCAGGATCTATGCACCCAAATTGCGTGAAAATTTGATCACATGTCGGTTCTAGTATAAAATATTTGTCCAATGAATATCCGTTTATCATCTGCATTTCTTCTTGGTGTAGCAATTTTAATGGCCAGTAGTGTATTTGGTAATGCATAACAAGCGGTCGGGCCAATCAGAAGTTGGCATTCATAACGTGCGGCTGCCCGACGGACAGTTTCCGTCAACATGCAGTTATTTGGAGCTCTTATACACTAACTTGCTCGACCGCATGTTTTGTGTTACTATACAATTTCATACACCTGAAGATGAGATTTTAATATCCCGAAATCCGTTGTTTGAATACATAATTAGTGTGACTTAAGCACATCTCTATTCTCAGTTGTGGATGTTCTACATACCAACTCTTGTGGTATACAGTAGCTTTTCCGTGGACTCAAGAACGCAGCTATTTACAAAATCGCTATCTTCCCTTCTGTTCGCCTTCCCTTGCCGACCAGACCCCTGTCTCTCTCTCTCTCTCTCTCTCTCTCTCTCTCTCTCTCTCTCTCTCTCTCTCCGCCTGACGCTATGAATACTTAAGCAGCCGCCACTGCCTGGCGCCGTAATTAATCCTCTTCCTCGGGCCGGCACTAACTGCCGCAGGAAATTACTCATGATGACGCTATTGGACTTAACAAGGGGCGGCCACGGGATTCCAGCCACCCGAGTGCTTTATCTATGTGGAACTCCGTGCCTGAACAGTGCTTACATAGGCGTACTACCCAGACATGGGATACAGTGTTCCAGAATTCGGCGGATGCAGTGTTCCATCGACTGTATCATTATGGACATATTTCTGATGTATTGTTCGAATATTGATCCATCTCAAAATGAGGCATAATTTTACGATATGAAGATGGCTCACGTAAGGATAAACGTACCAGCCGGTCCCAAACGATCTCATTGCAGTTGAGCCATTTTACAATACACCCTAGGAGGCAACCTGTAATTAGCGTGCAATGTTACTTCATTACACGTCCAGTGAGGCGCGTTCTTACTGCCTTTCTAGGCGCTTCTGTCTGGAACCGCGCGACCGCTACGGTCGCAGGTTCGAATCCTGCCTAGGGCATGGATGTTTTTGATGTCCTTAGGTTAGTTAGATTTAAGTAGTTCTAAGTTCTAGGGGGCTGATGACCTCAGATGTTAAGTCCCATAGTGCTCAGAGCCATTCGAAACATTACGACCTTTCGCGGAACGTAACTGCGCTGGAGAAATCAAACAGACCAAACCTGGGAGTATCACTTCGTGCAGGACACAGGTATACAGAAAGGGACAAAAAGTAAGAGATAAATAAGTTTAAGAAACACCACTACTGCAGGTTCATCACTTACAAATACCCTAGTAATCATTCACACTCATGTAATGTGAAGCGGGATGTAAATTAAGTAATAGGATAATCTACCCCTTGCTGTTCCATGCGCGGATGGTGTATGAACAGAAAGGCTGTCGATATCCCTCTGTATCACTACTTCTCTAGTTTCTTCATCACGGTCATTTATGGATGACGCAAACTTCTTGGCGTCATGGGCGTTTGCTCGCTGAACGTTTAATGTTAAGTTTGTAACTCACAACGTCTCTTGTGTTCCAGAGGGGTTTGGTTGGGCATTTCTGTACGCCCTCAATTTCTGCACTGCACTCAAAAACAGCCACAATTACCATAATCTTAAAGTACATGTGTCCGATGATTGAAAGCGAGGGCGTTTTGGAAGATTCATAGTCATACCACGGTCGTACCAGAACTGCCGGGTAGTTTGAGGACTGGAAGTGCTATTTTCGTACTCGGCAGCAAGAGGGCGCGGAATTTCTGGGCACCCTTCAGTGTGCCTAATATAGCCTCGAAGTGGCGTCCTGTCCTCAAGACAAGGGGACGAAGCAGGAAGGAAGGGCCAAAAACGCGATTACTTCCGGTGTGAGACCCCGACGATAGACACTTTCGCCAGCACCACCCCAGCGCACACGTGAGCCTCTATCTCGGCCGACACCCTTGTGTCAGGAAGGTATTCCACGTTCGACATGAGCTGCTTCAGAATTCAACAATAAAACCTAGCCAGTCACAGAGCAGAGCTGAACCATGTTGTTGGGAATGTAAGACCTGAGAAGTGATACTTCATTAAATTTTTCAACAAGCTGAGACAGTTGCACCTAGTACGGAACGAACAAACTGACAAGTACATGGTAACCACCCTCCCCCGCTCAGCAAATACTGATTTAATTCAAGACTGGCGAAAAAATACATGACATGAACTGGAATAGAGTCTTCCTGCCAACCTATCATGTTCTTTTTTGCTCTGTGGCCAAGTGACTGCTACACGAAGTGCAACACTCCCAACATTTACCTTGCATAACATTCGCTGTGACTTCAGATTTAGCTCAGTGCAACATTCTGTACTTAAATATTTGCCATTAAGTTGCTAGCATGCGAACGTTCAAGCTATCGTTTATACTCTTTCGACTTTAATGAATGTATTCAGATATGGCCTACCTCTTACTTCGGAAAACTTATTGGGGGTTAATTTGTGTACCTTTATTTAATACGTCTGGTGAGTTACAGGGTTTTCCAGGTTTGCAGTAATCAGTAGAATATTTCTTGAAATATTAAGTCCTACAACACCTTGCCAAATAACATCTAAAACATTTCGAAACATTATCTCCGATCAAAAGAAACTACATATTATGCAAAATAAGAACGAAACATGTCACGTAGTATGGAAACCGATATACTAAATCACTGAACACCTAACTTTATAACGCTATATTCCCAAGTGCAGACGTTGGCTAGCACTGATCACAAAAAAACGATGAAAAACTCTACAAGCATGCAATAACAGCCTAAAAATTTATTAAACTTCTCGGCCAACAACTCATCCACGCAGCAACAGCGGGACTAATACAAGCTTTTTCATAAAATCGGCTGCACATGTGAACGAGAAAGCTGTCCTCAAACCCAACGTCTAGCATGAATATTATAGCGCTATACCAGGCATAGTTTTCTTCAACGTTCACCCTCCACTGTTACATTATCCTACCCACTATGGGCCAAAGTACAGCTAGAGCCATGAATAATGCCCCAGAACATTCTATAATGCGTTTTTTATGGAAGTTTTATAGCGTAATACAGTCCGAACTGCTGCATTTCGTGGTTAATTATATCTGGTCTACTTTGAAGTGTAATTTACGTTGCCGTTGTACAGCAGATTTTTACTACCTTAATTTTAAGTAACAGTGGTTGTGTCAGTGGTCAGATTTTAGTCGTTGCTACTACACCCACTTTTCGCTGATATGCTCCTGCCACCATCTCATTATGCATAGATCAGTACAAACGAATGGATTACCCATAAAAATGAACCACATTTACTCTTGTTCAGTATACAAAGGTTCGAATGATAAGACTAAGGATAATTTCAGCCTTTCTTTGCTGCATACGTGGAGTGTGCCATTTCCGTGCAACATCTGAAATAAAAGTTCGTTTCTTACCCTGTACTTGGTAGCTTCTTAATTTCTGTGGAACAGAATCCCAAGGCGGGCCGCTAGCCAGACCTTAGCCACGGTCCACGGAACTCCAGCTGCGCAGGCAGAGCTCGTACCGTTATCCCTCACAATGGCCCGCTGTCACCGGAGCACCGTTCGATGGCAAAGACATTCATCACGGTCACAGCCAACACGCTTAGTCTCAGTCGAATCCTTTCTGTGATATTTAACGAGTCGAATCCTAACTCTCAGTGAATCTTACACCAATTACGATCTTAGGTAAACGCTAAATGTTTAAATCACGTTTTACGCCAAAATTGAAACAGTAATTTAAGAAGAGTTATGAATTTATTCTTGCGTATTCCTTCTGAAGCTTTATCACAAACCTACCCTTAAGATTCCCCTAATAGTTAGCTCGTTAAAAGAGCCGTCAACAACCTCAACGCTCATTTAAACACTGCACGTACTAGGCGTTGGTGGTGTTTCACCGTAGCCTACCTCCGACCTCTGAAGTAACCCAGCTACTTGTGTGATCTGCAGATCAACGCCGACTCCGACTCAGTGCAACATGGCTTATTTCACATTGCCAAATCGCGGACAGGTGAAACATGAAACTGAACCACAGACAAAGCCAGTTCCAATTTGCGTATACATACAAAATACCGTGTTTTATTTCAGAGAACTTTTTTCTCTCGCCCAGTTTCGATGAATTCGCGCTGATAAAACTGGTTACAAGAATTAACACACTTCACAGAGGCCGAAAATTTCTGACTTCTTTATCGCAACATCACGAAGTTTCTCAGTATTCTTTATGTACCATCGACGCGTAAACTATCATTTACGTTCACTATAAACCAGTTTCATATTTATCTTTACTTCGAATCTGATATCTTCTGTGGTGCAGATAACTGCTGCATTCGCTGTACTTCACATGAGTCACTTCTAGAAATCGTGAACACAATAGCTTATCAGCTCGCCTTATTTCACTGACTCCACATTCTTTGGCAAAGTGACAAAATAAATGCAGTCATTCCAGCTGCTGCTTTCAGTAAGTTTTGATATTCATCTCTACCATAAGTAGACATTTTATATAGCTGATTCATTGTGTTTCCTGCAATGAGTCAGCTAGATAAAACTACGGCCTTTTCTTTTGACAGGTGAATTAGCTCAATTACGTTTCCCATGAGACCGCTTAGTGATAAGGGTACTGTTATTGGCTGGTTACTGATGTGAGGTCCCAGGTTCGATTCCGAATGACCATCTGGAATTTTTCTGATACCAGCTTTGAACAGTGGCTATTCTGCCCCTTGAGGCAAAACAATCCGAGTAAAAGCACTCCGTCTTCAGGCCACAAGTGGCCTACCGGGACCATGCGACCGCCGTGTCATCCTAAGTGGAGGATGCGGATAGGAGGGGCGTGGGGTCAGCACACCGCTCTCGTCGTTATGATGGTATTCTTGACCGAAGCCGCTACTATTCGGTCGAGTAGCTCCTAAATTGGCATCACAAGGCTGAGTACACCCGAAAAATGGCAGCACATTGCGGCCAGGATGGTCACCCATCCAAGTGCCGACCACGCCTGATAGCCCTTCGGTGATCACACGGGAACCGGTGTATACACTGCGGCAAGGCCGTCGCCTACAATCTGAGTAAAAAAGTGGCAAAATTGTTGCCGCTACGTGCGTTTCACCTGTATCACGCAGTAATGTTATTTGATAATTTTTAGAATCTGGTAGCAAACCTGTGAAATCTCTTCCTACCCAGCGTGGAAAGAGTGAAACATTCTAGACATTAAGTAACTGCAATAGCAATGTTTACAGTGGCCAAGCAAACTTCAGATGCAGCTGGAAGCGAGAGCCTTCCTCAGGCGCAACATCGCCCTGCTTCCCGAACAGCCCCATTGTCTTGGGCAGGTCGTGACCGCTTTAGATGTCCAGTGCAGCAGCTCTGCCCTCCAGCGCGTGGAGTGCTGAACACTGGGCTAAGAAGGAGCTTCCGCGCGCTACGAGGATCTGTCCCGAAGCCGCCTCGCGTCTATCCCGCCGCTTTCTCTTAAGGCGGCTCTAACACATTTTAAAGACCGCGTTCATCAACGTCAAGCTTCTGAGCGAGAACCTTCTGATGCTCCAAGTAGTCAAGGGTGAATCTAGACACCAGAGGGTCGGCATAAATTTTGTGGCTAACGAGGAGCATTAATGGCAGAACCTGTCTAGACTCAATATTTCCATTTTGGTTCGTAATATCAAACTCCAAGTTGGCTGCAATCTTGTGTAAGATTTTTGTTCGACGATTTATTTACCGGGAATCTAAACAGTGACTCATCTGAATGATTCATGCTTCAAAAGGGATAGAGAACTTTCGCCAGTTGATCTATCAAGACGTTCCAGCTCAGCTCATTTCAGTTTAGTCCAAGATAGTTAATGGAATTTAGTGATATGGCTGCTTTAAATTCAGGGATTGAGTACTATGCCCGGGATGAACAAATTTCGGCAAGTAACTGGCCATTGTCTATTTACATGAGAATGTATGGAAACTTATTCTAGGTGCGTTGGAGATCTGAGTTTCCAGTGAAACATTTGACTTCGGAAGATATCGATTAGAGGACTTCGGAAACGAAGCAAAAATTAATATATTGAGGCTATTCACATTTTAAGATACAAGGAGAATACGATACGTCCGAGTATCTTTTTTTTTTAACTCTGCTAAGATGCCACTTGCTTTTCCTTAAACTAGCTCTGATTATAGCCCTTAACTCTAAAAACTTTACGAGTGACCAGTCGCAACTTTTTTGTGATTTAATGAACAGAAATAACGGAACGGCCTTGAAAATGAAGCTGATGTATTGCAAATTTTCTTGGGTCTTTACTTGCTTCATTTGTCCTTTATACTAGGGGAAGGGGGAAATTACACCCCTTTAGAGAGTGAAAACTTGTTCGGGGCCGTCACTGCAAATCTAAATGGTATCAAAGTACAGTGGCCCAATGTTCCCATCACTTAGGAAGATCAGATTGAGGACCTCACATCGTTATTTTTAGTTGCGCTTTTTGCACGTTTCGTCCACAGGCTAGCTATTGTATGATCATAGTTTCCTAAATTGAATCCACCATACATGATTTTGTCCTGTAAGAATTCATATTACACCAATTTGTAGTCTTCCTCCTGGTTGAGAGGTTATTGAGAATGTAGGAAGACTGAGGGACGAAGCTGTTGGATACAGAATGAGATGTGACTGGCTAAGGATGAAACAAGAAATCGGCCGCGCCCTTAGACAACGGCTTAGAGGAACCGAAGCGTCGTAGAAGTACGGGAAACTAATCTACATGGTAGTGAAGATCTTTCAACCCTGCTCTTCTGAAATACTTCCTGAAATTACGTCAGTATGCCAGTACTAAATTGGACCGAACTGGTAAGGTTTATCGTGCCAAATATGTTGCTGAAACATCTAAGCCAGAATTTACATCGGTAAGTACAGAAATACACTACTTAGTGGCGTTCACTTCCTTACGAACATGGCATTAGCAACAATGCCCAAGGAAGTGAATCGCCTATGGGCTTTGACAGATTGCGGTATTCCATTCAGCTGAGATGATTTGGAGGAACTTCGGAAAACTCAAATTTAGTCGCTCGGTTATCGATCCTAATAAAGGCCTTGTCTTTCGGTATCATAGCAAAGTTTGTCTGCCGAGGCTTTTTGTACCATTCGAAACACGACGCAACCGTGACTTTTACATACAAAAAAAACCCAGACAAGTGACAGCCAAATTATTCCCAGGTCCAACCGGAAATAAATTCTGAGCAACGTATTTATCCATAAGCGACTATATGAATCTTGTGTGGCCGAGAAGTATTCAGCGTAAGTTGCCATCAAGCAAATACGTTCCTCAAAACTTTGGAAAAATCTAGAGTACAATATAAAGTCTTAATCTAATATTGCAGCTGCTGTAAAGCTCCGCGCTGACAAACCATATCTACATATACGCTAGAAGAAAAAAGTTTCTGAATACAGTGAATTAGTTTCAACACTTAGCGGAAGAACATTTCCCTCTTCCACACGCTGAAATTTCTACTTCACGAAGTATACATGTATCAAAAAAACATTCGCCTCAAAATAGACAACCAAATAACTGTTACACGTGATTAGTGAAACTATATCTCTTGGTTTACAAAGTATTCTTAGTTATCACCCCACAGCAAGTGGGAACTTCAACAACCCTGAGAGGGTATGCCACTTGTCAGAAGTGACGTATCGCTGTCCGTGGCATTCCAAATGACTCAGCCGAGCATGTAGATCGATCTCGAGGTCAAGCGCATCGGTTACAGGGAGGCAAGTCCCCTATAGGACGCGGCCAACCCAGTACCGGTTCTAACATGGCCCGAGGAATCTGTCACCGGCCGGAACGGCACATCATTGCCACTAAATCGAGGTATTTATTCCAAGGTGGAAATTACTAATTGAAATGACTTAACAGACGAACGTTGACCATGTAATTATCAAATATTCAATGCTTTGACATATTTGTGTACCGTATGTTGCAAGCCACGCCCAGGAATTTACAATGAACAAGATTATTTGGAATAGATATAATTACATCTTCACGGCTTTCAAAAACCATCTGAAACTTTACACCGCTTGTTATCCCTCCCATTACCTCACGCGTAATCTTTATTATACCTTCAAGTAGGACGTATTCATACGGGCCTTTAGTGTTTTCAAAACCCGAGACTGAACAGCAGGAAACTTCAAATACGCTGTGATTGAGCAGCTAACAATCAGACAGTATGGAACTATGATAGTTCCAGCCGGGAAAACTCGCCCGTATGATCCACTGAAGATTTTAAATACCTAGTTCACATGACTACTTTGGATCCCTATAACTACATAATTCCATGACCAGCTACGAACAGACCTGTAACCCAATTTTGATATAAGTACTTTCACATAAAACTACAAACTTGTTATCTACTAACGGCTGCCGCTGCTGGGTTCTAAATTTCGATTCAAAGCGATAACTTCACTCGTTTGGATCGAAGTGCATCAAAGACAAATACAGCTCAATAAAATACACTTGAGTCGCTGAAATTCCACGCAATTTTAAAAGCCCGCTCCACACTGCGTGCCACATGCGTATTATCCGCTATTTCTCCTCCAAACATCCGAACGACGCGAGCTTATGTGTTGACTAACAGTAACTTCAGTTATGGGGCAGTGTGTTGCACGCAAACGTTAGCACGCGCTCTGACCGCACAAGCCGGCTAGTGCAAGACCCGTATCAACTGCCCTATTCGACGTGCTCGCAGTGGTCCGAAGTGGAAGAGCTCCCCAGTTCACGCGATTGTTCCTCTTCCCCCAAACGGGCTGTCATACTGGTTGCCACCACTGCATCTCGCAGGCGCTCGGCGTCGACAGCACGTATGTTTACAAGTGCTGAACATTACATGCAGCTCTCGGCTAACTAATAAACAAGCTCCTTTAGTTGAGGGTCTAGACATATGAAAATGTTGAACAAAGAGTGGATGAAGTCTTGAGCAGTAAATCTGATCGTCAGTGTCAACTGATTGTCACATCCGATCTATCCAACGTTTAAAATCATTTTCGACCACAAAAATTAAGGCTGCAAAACAAAGCAGTAGAACTTACTAGGATTTCCAAATACGGTATCTACTGTTCTGGTAAGAAAAATAAATACAATTTCGTGCTGTGCGGCAGCTAATGTGACAAAAAAATTTCAAATAAGCATCTTCATCTGCATGGCAGAATTTCTTCATCCAGCTTCTTTCAATACACTAGTTGAAACTTTGTACCAATGAAACATTCCACTAGCACTGATGAGAGCTACCGGTCGCCAAGCCCTCAGGTGGACAGCGAATGGCCGCTTAAGCACAGATTCGAAGGAAGAAAAAAATCTGAGGTCTCAAAACAGGCGTCTTTGTCAAACAAGCTGCATTAATAGTACCACTGCGGGGCGTTTAAAGAAAGTAAAAATTAACTGAAGAGGATAGGGGAGGGCACATGCATTCTGCAAGCCACTGATCTGTGACAGTATCACCTCACAGGGTTCTTCCCGTTCCATCAGTGGATGGGACACTGGAAGACGAAATTGAATGTAGCCATTCCGGAACCGGAGACACACGACTGACAGGGTAGATAAAATTAGTCTTCGGATCCTGAGTCCTATGTGTTATAAATCAGGACTGAAGATCTAACTGGCTATACTGCAAATTACTAATGAAGTGCGTCATCTTTTATAGGATGACGCACAATCCGATATTTCTGGAATTTTAGTTTACATTCAGTACCACTCAGCTACACCAGGAGACCATTAAACAGAACTGCAAAATGAAGTAAAGTTTTCCGGATCGCTACGGCGCATGAAGCGGTGGCAACTCACCTCGTATTTGATTCCGGCGAGCCGCAGCCACGTCTCTACTTTGAGGCAGTAGGGCGACAGCGAAGGGATGAGCGGCGTGCGGGAGAACTGGTACAGGTAGACAACGTCCTTCTCGAAGTTGGCCTTGTGCACCGCGGGCGCGGGCTTGGCGGGCGCCGGCGCCGTCTGTTGGCCAGCAGACTCTTGCTGCTGCTGCTGCTCGGCCTGCTTGTTCGAGTCGGCCGCCCCCGTCTCCTGCTTCTCCGGTTTGTCCTGCTGCTCCTTTTCGCCCGTGGTGTCCGCGGGGGCCTTGTTCTCGTCGCTCGCCATCACGGGGCTTCCTGCGGCTACCGTGGTGGAACGCTGGGGCTGCGCGCTTCGCTGCGACAACTGCTGGCTCGCTGCCTGCTTGCTGGACGGTGCTCCGCTGCGCTGCGTGTCCACCACTTTGTCGTTGTGAGCGGGGCGGCTCGAGCACTGAGCGCAAAGCCGCCGGGCCCGCGACGCTCGCCCGAGCGCGCGCCGAGCGGCCGTGACGTCAGGCGGAAACAGCCGAACGCCGGTGTACGCGCACCGGAAGTCTGGGCACGGCCCCGCCCGTGCTGCCGGCTACACGCCTGCCACCCCGCCTGTCGCGGCATAGGGCTTGTCGGCTGCCCTAGCAGCCCTAAGGCGCATTCCGGCCAATTCTTGGAATATTCGCATCGCTAACGATTTTATTTCGTAAGGCCCCTACACATACACACCAGTTTATCGGCTGACAGACCGACTAGCTTCGTGGCAGCCTGCACACATTCCAACCGACTGCACTCAGCGATTACAGCACCGCCCTGATTCATCCATCTTAAGTTCATTCTGTTTATGTTCTACGAGACCCCGCTTAGTTTGACACAAAAACAAAAATGGGAGTTTCCCTTGGCTGCGTTAGAGGTAAAAAGGCAAAAAAAGCCGAGAGAAACCAGTGGACAAGGAAGTGGCTAATGCAAGGAAAGAAAGTTACCCACGTTATGTTACTTAAGGAGCTGGGAGCCGACGACTTTCGAAATTATCTAAGAATGGACGAATCACGAATTTCGGAACTGCTGTACATCAAACCATTCTTAACGAAAGATAAATACAGTCACGAGAGGGGCTGTAAGCTGCAAGGAGAGGCTGTTAGCTACATTATGATTTCTAGCCACTGGCGGAAGTAAAGAGTTCCTCAGATTCAGTGCTGTTGCATCCTCACAATTAAAGCGATACCTGAAATCTATAACTTGGTTTATAGTTGCCTGCGGAAATACATATTGGTAAAGTAAAATACGTAAAACAGAAGCCGTTAATGAAAACGACATTAATTTATTCATGTATGTAGCATAAAAGATGTAGGACAGACCAAAACAAAAAATGCATACCTTAAAAGCTATGAGCACTTTTTCAATAGAGGAGTCATGTTTCGCATTAACGAAGATAAACAAGTACTCATAGCTCCTCATTTAGGCATTTTTGAGTCCACGTTTGCTGGACATTTTTTCCTTGAATTTGTCCATACTACCACCTCTGAAAGCATACAATCTAAGCAAACAACAGCACCAGTACATGTATTCCAGTCAGAGGTATCACAATGGTTTTCGCTTATGACTTTCGACTAGTTTGTTTCCTTTCCGGGTCTCTTACTTCAGAGTGATACATTTGCACTGTATTTCAGATTTTAGGTTTTATTTCCGAAACTTATCAGAAATGAAATCTAATTCTGATAAGTATCAGTTAAAACATAAAAACCGAAATATAGACGGTCTATAGACGTTTATTCGTAAAATATACTTGATTCATTGGTACAAGTGTAAAGAAAAGTCGAGCACATATCCAAGAAGAGTAAGGTATTGGATTTTTTTTTAAACAGTTCTAACCGCTGTTGCATATTTGTTAGGTGATGTGCACCGCCAAAATTTGTATCTTTCTTCTACTCATCTGAAATGAATTTCTTAAATTTACAACAGCATCTTTTATGCTAGATACATAAAGATACTAATAATTTTAGTATGAACATCTTTTGTTTCATTTATTTTGCTTTACCGTGATGTATTTTCTCAGGAAAGTATAAATCACGCTGCAGGTTTCAGGGATCATTTTAGGAAATAATTCTGGGGATATAGCAACAGTGAATTTGAGATCCTCTTAACTTCTGCCAGTGACTAGAAACTGTGTTGGTATTGTAGCCAACAGCCTCTTGTCGCAGCTTACAGTTTCTCTCATGATTGTATACTTTTTCGTTACGAAAGTTTTAATGATGTTTAGAAGTTCTGAAATACATGTTTCATCCTTTCTCAGATAATTACGAAGCTCACCGGCTCCCAGCTCTCTAAGTAACAGAGGTGGGTGAATTTCTTTCTGTGCATTAGCCACTTCTTTGGCCACATCTTTCTCTCGGCTTTCTTGGCCTTGTTACCTCTAAAACATAGAACGAAAATGCCGATATTTATTTCTCTGTATAGCCAAATATGCGCGGCCCCTCCCGCCGGAGGTTCGAGGCCTGGCTTGGGCATGGGTGTGTGTGTCGTTCTCAGCATAAGTTAGTTTAGGTTAGTTTAAGTAGTGTGTAAGTATAGGGCCCGATGACCTCAGCAGTTGGGTCGCTTAGGAATTCACACACATTTGAACATTTTAAAGCCATGTAGAACGTCGTGAAACATAAACTCGATGAATTTATACGATAATGCAATGCTTGTGTTATTCCGAATTACGATGCCATGCATGCATGTCCGAAGGAACTTTGCATCGTAATTCAGAATAACAAAAGCATTGCAATATCGTATTTATCCGCTGAAACCGGGCAAGTGACTTTCATGTAACATATCTTCTTGTTAACATCGAGTATAGATTTAAATGTCAGGAAGTAGTTTCTGAAAGTGTTTGTATGGAGTGTAGCCATGTATGGAAGTGAAATATGGACGATAAATAGTTTGGACAAGAAGATAATAGAAGCTTTTGAAATGTGGTGCTACAGAAGAATGCTGAAGATTAGATGGGTAGATCACATAACTAATGAGGAGGTATTGAATAGGATTGGGGAGAAGAGAAGTTTGTGGCACAACTTGATTAGAAGAAGGGATCGGTTGGTAGGACATGTTCTGAGGCATCAAGGGATCACCAATTTAGTATTGGAGGGCAGCGTGGAGGGTAAAAATCGTAGAGGGAGACCAAGAGATGAATACACCAAGCAGATTCAGAAGGATGTAGGTTGCGGTAGTTACTGGGAGATGAAGAAGCTTGCACAGGATAGAGTAGCATGGAGAGCTGCATCAAAGCAGTCTCAGGACTGAAGACCACAACAACAACAATCTTCTCTGTACGGCAATATACATAACTGATGTACGAGTACAGGTTGTAGACACTTGGATGACGACATATGGAAGTTTGTATGTGGTCATGAATCGTACCCGGATAGCCAAATGGTAAGGCGACCGTTGGCGAGAAGCGAGAAATCCGGGTTCGAGTCCCGGCCCGGCACTAATTTTCACTGTCGTCATTCCATTATACAGTTGATTGTTGCCCGTTTTCGCAACTGCGAACACATTTCATGTGTATCAGTTAACTTAAGATAAACAAACCACAACAGGATGGCGCTGTGATAGCAGAGTGCAGTCGGTCGGGACGGGTGCAGGCTGCCACAAAAATGGTCCATCCGTCCGTCGATGCGTGTGTAGGGGCCTTTAGATTTAGTTCCTCCAGTGCTCGGATGTATTTCGGACAACAGGATTTCTCCAGCGAACTCGATCAGGTGCCAGTTTTACAGCGTCCTTGCAGTTCATGTCCACGCGTTGAAGATCCTTAGCAAAATATCGTGTCTAGGTGTCACTTGGTCGTTCCCTACTTCCGTATACATCCATTGGCTTCCACAATAATGCACGGTAACATCTTTAAAACTCCCCTCAAGCGTCTTTGGTAAAAAACGCTGGTTCGTGTGCCGATTTTGCTGACATTTTCCGGGTCCCACATGCGTATGCTGCCATCTATAGGATGATGGAGTACAGCAGAAGCTTTGCGGACATACTTATTGTCTGCCATATGGATAGCATTCGTGATCGCATTGCAAGATGATTTTCCACTTCTGCTGGTGATGTCTGCCCCTAAGTCCCCGTTCCTACAGATAAATCTGCTAAGATACGGAAATTGATTAACCTCTAGTAGGACCTTCTGTTGCGTTATAATTTGAGTAGTTACACTACTGGCCATTAAAATTGCTACACCAAGAAGAAATGCAGAGAATAAACGGGTATTCATTGGACAAATATATTATACTAGAACTGACATGTGATTACATTTTCAAGTAATTTGGGTGCATAGATTCTGAGAAATTAGTACCCAGAACAACCACCTCTGGTCGCAATAACGACCCTGATACGCCTGGGCATTGAGTAAAACAGAGCTTGGATGGTGTGTACAGGTACAGCTGCCCATGCAGCTTCAACACGATACCACAGTTCATCAAGAGTAGAGACTGGCGTATTGTGACAAGCCAGTTGCTCGGCCACCATTGACCAGACGTTTACAATTGGTGAGAGATCTGGAGATTGCTCTGGGCAGGGCAGCAGTCGAACATTTTCTGTATCCAGAAGGCCCGTACAGGACCTGCAACATGCGGTCGTGCATTAGCCTGCTGAAATGTAGGGCTTCGCAGGGGTCGAATGAAGGGTAGAGTCACGTGTCGTAACACATCTGAAACGTAGCGTCCATTGTTCAAAGCGCCGTCAATGCGAACAAGAGGTGACAGGCGTGTAACCAGTGGCACCCCTTACCATCACGCTGCATGATACGCCAGTATGGCGATGACGAATACACGCTTCCAATGTGCGTTCACCGCGATGTCGCCAAACACGGATACGACCATCATGATGCTGTAAACGTAACCTGGATTCATCCGAAAAAATGACGTTTTGCCATTCGTGCACCCAGGTTCGTCGTTGAGTACCCATCGCAATGCACTCCTGTCTGTAATGCAGCCATGGTCTCCGAGATGATAGTCCATGCTGCTGCAAACGTCGTCGAACTGTTCGAGCAGATGGTTGTTGTCTTGCAAACGTCCCCATCTGTTGACTCAGGGATCGAGACGTGGCTGCACGATCCGTTACAGCCATGCGGATAAGATGCCTGTCATCTCGACTGCTAGTGATATGAGGCCGTTGTGATCCAGCACGGCGTTCCGTATTACCCTCCTGAACCCACAGATCCACATTCTCCTAACAGTCATTGGATCTCGACCAACGCGAGCAGCAATGTCGCGATACGATAAACCGCATCGCGATAGGCTACAATCCGACCTTTATCAAAGTCGGAAGCGTGATGGTACGCATTTCTCCTCCTTACACGAGGCATCACAACAACGTTTCTCCAGGCAACGCCAGTCAACTGCTGTTTGTGTATGAGAAATCGGTTGGAAACGTTCCTCATGTCAGCACGTTATAGGTGTCGCCACCGGCACCAACCTTGTGTGAATGCTCTGAAAAGCTAATCATTTGCATATTACAGCATCTTCTTTCTGTCGGTTAAATTTCGCGTCTGTAGCATGTCATCTTCGTGGTGTAGTAATTTTAATGGCCAGTTGTGTACATTCCCACTTTTAATGCACATTGTTTTTGTTTTATTAATATTTTTTCCTACAGAATTGGACATTCCATGCACCGTGGCAACCATTAGCTGTAAATTTTGTGGGATTTCTTCTGGAAGAATGATGGCAACAGGAAAACCTGGGCCCGTGAATCCAATTTGTCAGTGTTGGAGTTGTCCACAGTTCTTCTCATTATGAAATGTATTACTAATATGAAAAGGAATGGTGACAAAGTGCGTCCTTTTCTGACGTCTGTCAGAATGCTAAAGAAAGGATGAACCCATCTTCTGTCCTGAAGCTCGAATCTAGGTACAGGTTTCTGAAAACATGAATGAGTTGTTCAGGAATTACATGTAGACTTACAACATTCCACAGTGACTCTTGGTGTATACTGTCAAATACTTTTTTAAAAGCAACGGTGTTTGGGTGTAGTGTATTCTGTAGATTGTCCCACTACCATCCGCAGAACAAGTATTTCTTCATAGCATAATCTATCACTTCAAAAGCCAGCCCTTTCTTCTCATAGTCGACAATCTGTTGCTTCTTGTACCCTTTTTAGATGAACCAGGTAAAAGACTTTGCTGGCATCTAGAGAAGAGCGATACCTTTCTGATTTGAACATTCGGTTAGATTTCCTTTCGTCCGCTGTTTCACATTCATTTTATTACGTTACATAAATTTTTATATCTACCACTACTGCATTTATTGTTTTTCTGAAGGTGCGTTTACATGGGCTACATTTTACGGTAATATCTGGCGTTACTGTCAACTTTTCTGCAATGTGGCTACTACAGACGATAATTTTATTATATTGCCGGGCAATATTGCTCATACTGCAGCTAGTTCTGAACGTACTGTCAAGGGATTGCAGATGATATCAACCGAGGATGGAAAGTAGCACTGTTGCAGGACATTATATATCTATCTCAAACGAGAGAGTTACCAATTTCAAAAATGTGATTCATCTACTACCGCAGCTAAGGGACATTGAAAGTAATGTATACAAAAATCGCAATCTGAAAAAGGACAATTGGCAAGCTCTCGCAGACGAGGTCGGAAATCGGAATCACACTTGATTGTGTTGTGACCTTCATCACATGTGTTTCCATCTGCTAGTGAACAAGAAGAAAATATAAATAAAAATTGTATTCTTATTTCTGACTAACCTTAATGAAAACTTTCATTTCTTATTCTGAAGCGTTGTATACTTCTGGTGCAAATAGGCTTATTGAAGAATGATGCGCTTTAAAGAGGTACGTCAAATTTCTGTCTGAGTCAGCAATAGCTAAAATGCGAAGTGTCATTTCCAATCAGGCTGTAACTGTATATATGCTGTCTCATATTTGTTTCAGCAGTTCTTGGACCAATTAGTTGTACGAGATACTCGAAATCGGCCGGTCGCTGTAGTCGGGCGATTCTAGGTGCTTCAGTCCGGAACCACGCGGCTGCTACGGTCGCAGGTCCGAATCCTGCCTCGGGCATGGATGTGTGTGATGTCCTTATGTTAGTTGGGTTTAAGTAGTTCTAAGTCTAGGGGACTGATGACCTCAGAAGTTAAGTCCCATAGTGCTTAGAGCCATTTGAACCATTTTGAACTCGAAATCGTGTTTTGACATTCTGGTAAAAGGGTGTTCAACACCAGTTCACGAGTGAAATTTTCGGAAATATTCCGTTTACTTAACAAAGAAGGCATCCACAAAGCTCGATTTCTCTTGTTCTTTCTAACTTTATTCTCTGCGTGATGTAAAAACAGCTAAGTAGCACTTCCCCTGGTTCGCATTCATCCATTCTTGGCAATACTGTGTCCCCTCGAAAACTCTTCTGGCCCAGAATTATACTGCCGCAAACATAGCAGTGCAATAATGGTCAGTAATGTGGCTGCAGTTCGTGTGGCCGCAGTGTTGCAGCGCAATATTTCCGGGATATACTGTTGAAAAAATGTAAGTTTTGTGGATCAATTACACAAACTTTTAGAGCCTTATTCTTTGTTTGGAGGTTTAAGTAAGACACACAAAAAACTCACTACGTTTACATGCGACACAACTTCCGGAAGACGAAAGCCGAATTTCGAAAACCTCTTTTCGCCGTCGTGTTTACTTGCTAAGATCTGCAGCGGTTTTGCTACATTGTCAAATATCGGTTTTCCGATCTTCAGTTGTGTTCCACAAACAGCGTCTGGAAATCAGCGGTTTCGGTTCCTGATTTAACCAGCACAATGGCAGTTACAGACAGGACATTCTCGGTCTGGTATTTCTACTTCTCCTTCAGCGAACGAAAAGTCACTACGACCAGACTAACCGGCAATTTTTATAAGCAAGACGTAACCTGACAACCGAAGCACATTTTGAAAATGATTCTGCGTTTACATGGGAGCGAAAATTGATAGTGAAAATAGAAGTCCCGGCAGGTAGGTTGGCATTTCCAGAATCAATATTGGGCTCTGTTTACATGGACAGCCAGAAGCGGTAATGGATAATCGATTTACAAAATAAGGGTTTGGGAATCCTATATAAAAAATAATGACTGCAAACTTGACGAAGATACACTGCGTAACCGTGCTTGACCGTCTGTAGGGTAATTTTGCCCAAGCAGTCAGACTGTTCAGGTCTGCTGAGACTCTGTCGAGTTTCAGTCATGAAAGCTCGTGCAAGCATAAAGGTGGCCATACACATAAGATAACTAAACGTTTAAAAAGCATGTATGATCACGCACTTTGTGTAAACACTCTCGGCTGTCTGTGGCGTAATTTTTCTGCAATCCTTAGAAGTTGCTTGACCTTCAGAGATTTTCAATCACGCAGGTCTGTGCAAGCGTACCAAAGCACGTTGGTTTCAATCTATGTAGCGACAGTATTTACACTTGCACAAAGAAATGTCGATTGTGAGGCAGTATTCGTAGCGGGCTTAATGTCGAGCGACATGGTGCAAATCAATAGGAGATTGATGAACAAGTTAATTCACGTACGCGAAGCAAGTCTTATTTCGACAGTATTAAATCAGAAGGCTAACACAGCAAGGCAAAGAAGGATGCCGTCTGCGCCAGATTTTAAAAAAATTACAAAACAGCTGAACCTATCATAAACAAGATGACATTATTAAGAAAATAAATTCTCGTAGGAGGGAAAAAAATCGAAGGAAGAGGTGACGTACACAAGTCAACACAGCTACAGTTGTTTATAGCTGCGTATTTGAAGTGTTTGTAGCGTCTTACCCCGCACGAGAATCTTTCGTGTGGTGTTGCAGTTTCTCTCACGATTGGATCCTATTTCTTAATTGAAGATATTGCGACGGTTTACTTGGGTGACAGTGACCTCACTGAGGCGCGGACTCGTCTTCAAAAACAGAAGCGCATTCTTCACGGAGACAGCTACACGGCACGCCTCGTCTGTAACACTGTCCGTCTGCGAGTGGGTCTTCTACCATACCGAAAACCATTGTTTTTTCTTCGTGCGTTGACTTCAGAGTGTCTGGATGAATGGATAGATTTAATACTACCGGAAGCTAAAAATTGCCGGGCGCTAAACAGTGTGGTCTTCAGCGCCGTTTCTCAGGGTCTTGGTACTAGTGTACAGTGTGTAAATTTTAAGTTGACAGACCAGAATAACTGGAAAAATAAGTTTCACATGAAAATATGTGTAGAATGCCAAGTTGATTATTTTCGAGGGGGACATTTGGTGGTGCTAAAATTAGCCCGCCACCCCAGCCCTCTGGGGTTGGGGTGGGAGGCACTTTAAAATTTCAAATGGGAACCCCCATTTTGTATTGCAGAATCAGATTCTACATAAAAAACTACGTACAGTTTCTCTAAAACTATTGTTTTGATTCTTGATAGTTGGCGCTGTAATTCAAGAAAACCCATGTTCACAATTTTGGGTGCAAAATGGTTACGGATAAATAAAAAATACTTATTTACTTAATAAATTTTGATTCACTAAAACCATTGGCGCTGTAATTCAAGAAAATCCATGTTCACAATTTTGCGTGGGAAATGGTTACGGATAAATGAAAAGTACTTGTTTACGTCGTAAATTCTGATTCGCTAAAATTAAAACTCTCCCCATAGGGTGGGGTTTGAGAGAGAGGAATTAGAGTTTTACAAATGTTGACCCAAATATTAATTTTTTCCGCAGATTCGGATAAGTTTTGTTTGCAAAAGTCTAATTCCTTTCTCTCAAACCCCACCCTATGGGGAGAGTTTTAATTTTAGCGAATCAAAATTTACGAAGTAAAGAAGTATTTTTTATCTATCCGTAACCATTTCCCACGCAAAAATGTGAACATGGATTTTCTTGAATTACAGCGCCAACTACCAAGAATCAAAAAAATGTTATAGACAAACTGTACGTATATTGACGAACTGCCTATTGGCTTCAGTCTCGGGTTCTTCGGCCGACGTTCATCTAATGATTAGATCATTAGATCATTAGATGAACGTCGGCCGAAAAACCCGAGACAGAAGCCAATAGGCAGTTTGTCAACAACTGGCCACGAAAGCCTTAACAATTTTGTATGTACGTATATTTTTATGTAGAATCTGATTCTGCAATAACAAATGGGGGTTCCTATTTGAAATTTTAAAGTTGCCTCCCACCCCAACCCTAGGGGGCTGGAGTGGCGGAATAATTTTAGCACCAGCACCCCCTCGAAAATAATCAACTTTGGATTCTACACATTTTTTTCGTCTGAAACTTATTTTTCGAGTTATTCTGGTTTGTCAACTTAAAATTTAAACCCTGTATAAATAGTTACTCTATTATTTATTCTGAAAAGAAAAGTCCGCCCCCTTAGCTGACTGCTATGGAACGGGCCCAGGTTCGATTCGCAGCCGGGTTGGAGATTTTGTCTGCTCGAGGACTGGGTGTTGTCTTGTCCTCACCAACATTTGATCATCATCGACAAGAAAGTCGGCTGAAAAGACTTGCAATTCGGCGACCAAACTTCCCTAGATGGAGCCTACCGACCATCAATGCCATAAAGGTTAAATATTGTTAGAGAGATGTGTAATGATACGTACATACGATTAGTTATGTGTTTATCACACATGTGTACCAAATAGACCTCCTAAGGTTTTGCATGAAGGGAAAAATAGTTTGTTCCTTACACATTTTTGATATAAGTAATCAGTATTAAAACGTTTCCGGTATTAGAAATGAGACTTCAAGGAACACGTTTGTTTTTGTGGCCATCTTCCGTAGCAAGCATATATATACTTGTTTTGCAAATCAAACTGCCTTTTCCTGCTGCTATTTATTTTATTTAATCCATACGCGTTTCGCCTTCTACTGTTTTAAGGCATCATCAAATGGTTCAAATGGCTCTGAGCACTATGCGATTTAGCTTCTGAGGTCATCAGTTGCCTAGAACTTAGAACTAATTAAACCTAACTAACCTAAGGACATCCCACACATCCATGCCCGAGCAGGATTCGAACCTGCGACCGTAGCGGTCGCTCGGCTCCAGACTGTAGCGCCTATAACCGCTCGGCCACTCCGGCCGGCCAAGGCATCATCAGTCGGATCTATAATGATACAGTTTTGTTAGTTATAGATTATCAAACGGTTCACTTCGCGATTTTTTGTAAAAAATGTAATTACTTGCGATTTGCTGATTTGCGTTTCCTCACATCTGGTCTGGAGGTCGCACTACCACATTTATCATTGTTCTATATTCTCCTCTTCGTGTTTTTGTCATCCTCACACTGTTCAGCATGTTTGTGGTGGACTACCGTTCTTCTGACACTCGATACAACTATTTCGTCGTACACTTCTTTGACCACAAACCAACCACTAGAGAAGATGACATGAGAATAATTAGAATCAACAATAAAAAGCACCTTATGACCATGCAAGAAAATTACCACATACATAAAACCAAAGGAGAGGGGAAAATCCTGTTGATGACCAAGTACATATGCCAAACAATTCATTATTTACACTAATAGATAAAATAATAGTATAATGTCCGCAAAAAGGATAAATATAACAACAGTGTTCAATGTAATAATAATAGCACCCAACAACTTTACACTCACTCATCCATGACCCCTCCCCAGAGTATTGAAACGGAAAGGCAAAACAGCTTGGCACTAAAGTTTCAGCGACTCACTAAGAGCTGACACAACCGTCATCCCTCCCCCCCCCCCCCTCTCCCTCACTCATACGCACACAGACGGTATAAACAGCATAAATGGAAGTTAGTAACGAAGATATACTTCGTTAGGTTGACGATGAAACAGGTAATGGAGCCGCAATATTTACGCTGTGAAAAGAAGTGTACGACGAAATAGTTGTATCGAGTGTCAGAAGAACGGTAGTCCACCACAAACATGCTGAACAGTGTGTGGATGGCGAAAACACGAAGAGGTGAATATAGAACAGTGATAAAAGTGGTAGTGCGACCTCCAGACCAGATGTGAGGAAACGCAAATCAGCAAATCGTAAGTAATTACATTTTTTTACAAAAAATCGCGAAGTGAACTGTTTCATAATCTATAACTAACAAAACTGTATCATTATAGATCCGATGAAGATGGCTTAAAACAGTAGAAGGCGAAATGCGTATGGATTAAATAAAATAAATAACAGCAGGAAAAGGCAGTTTGATTTGCAAAACAAGACTTCAAGGAGTTCTCATGCAGGGATATCGTCTCTATTGATGGCGACTCTGCCGCACGGCGAAATAGGCGTGTTCTGCGTGTGAGGTATCAGATGTGGAGCACCTGTCGTGACGTACGGGCTGGAATAAAAAGGATCGCGCCCTGTCCACTTGAGCCGGAGGGCGCCTAACGTATGGCGTTCGCGGTTAATAAGAGCGGCACCGAATTAGTCGCGGTGCGTGCCGGGGCGACATAGGGCCGGGGTGGGCACGCGAGCGCCGCGGCCCCGCCCACGTGTGGCCTGCACGCTACTGGCTGGTGGCCGCCGCAGGTAACTGCCCCACAGGCAGGCACGACCGCGGCTGCTAACTTTGGCTGCCTTCGTGCTCCGGCGGCTCACCTGCTGCTCAACCACTGTCTCGGCCGTGCTGAGCCACCAGCCGAGGACAAGCTGGTGGCAATGAGCGATCGTGCTGACTGCTGCTTTCACATCATCCTCGTCCTTAATATTTATCACGTTTCTTGTAGTGGCCATTTTCGCAAAAACAAATGGCTCTGAGCACTATGCGACTTAACTTCTGAGGTCATCAGTCGCCCAGAACTTAGAACTACTTAAACCTAACTAACCTAAGGACATCACACACATCCATGCCCGAGGCAGGATTCGAACCTGCGACCGTAGCGGTCTCGCGGTTCCAGACTGTAGCGCCTAGGACCGGACGGCCACCCCGGCCGCCTGCCATTGTCGCAGCAGCTGTATATAAATTGCAGTTGTTTCAAAGAAAATGCCTTTTGCATGTTGCATATCGAAATTTTTATTTTTACTTATGCAACCAGACGCGTTTCGCCTTTTTTACAAGGCATCTTCGGTGGGTGTCAGGTAACTTGTAATTCACTGCATCTAAACAAACTGTTTTTTCTCGTCTTACAGTTCATTTTCAGTTCACTGTTTCCGTTACACATCACTGTAACTGCTAGCTTTTTAATACAGAGATTCATTTGTTTTTCTAAGTGTTACCAACTGTTTTGTGAATGTATGTGTGTATGTGTGTGTGTGTGTGTGTGTGTGTGTGTGTGTGTGTGTGTGTGCGTGTGTGTGTGTGTGTGTGTGTGTGTGTGTGTGTGTGTGTGTGTATTAGAGAGGGAGACAGACTTTTTTATTTTTTTTATTCTTAAAAATAATAATAATAATAATAATTATTATTATTATATTTTTCTGTGTATACTTACCAGAAAGAACTAGACATCATCACACAAATAGCAACAAACAATGGGTACAATAGGGAACCAGTCACCAAATTAAACAAAAAAATTAAAAAACAGAAACAGTCGTCGCGCGGGGTAGCCGTGCGGTCACGGGCCTCTTGTCACGATTCGCGCGGCTCCCCCCGTCGGAGGTTCGAGTCCTCCCTCGGGCAGGGGTGTGTGTGTTGTCCTTGGCGTAAGTTAGTTTAAGTTAGATTAAGTAGTGCGTAAGCCTAGGGACCGATGACCTCAGCAGTTTGGTTCCATAGTCCTTACCAAAAATACATACAAAATACAATAACAGTCAGTGAACACAGCACATTAACACCCACAAACAACACTACAACAAAACATTACACAAACAGGCACAAACAGCAACAGAACAATAACGACACAAAGAATACAAGGAAACAAGAAACAAGATTCAAGGTGGTACACAATGACATACAAGCACAAACTCACACATAAAATGACAAACATTTTCAAAAGACAAGGGATGAACATAGCATTCAAAACAGACAATTCAATCCAAAGGCACATTCCAAAAATAACAAGAAATACAGTTGTTGTTGTTGTGGTCTTTAGTCCTGAGACTGGTTTGATGCAGCTCTCCATGCTACTCTATCCTGAGCAAGCTTCTTCATCTCTCAGTACCTACTGCAACCTACATCCTTCTGAATCTGCTTAGTGTATTGATCTCTTGGTCTCCCTCTACGATTTTCACCCTCCACGCTGCCCTCCAATGCTAAATTTGTGATCCCTTGATGCCTCAAAACATGTCCTACCAACCGATCCCTTCTTCTAGTCAAGTTGTGCCACAAACGTCTCTTCTCCCCAATCCTATTCAATACCTCCTCATTAGTTACGTGATCTACCCACCTTATCTTCAGCATTCTTCTGTAGCACCACATTTCGAAAGCTTCTATTCTCTTCTTGTCCAAACTGGTTATCGTCCATGTTTCACTTCCATACATGGCTACACTCCATACAAATACTTTCAGAAACGACTTCCTGACACTTAAATCTATACTCGATGTTAACAAATTTCTCTTCTTCAGAAACGATTTCCTTGCCATTGCCAGTCTACATTTTATATCCTCTCTACTACGACCGTCATCAGTTATTTTACTCCCTAAATAGCAAAACTCCTTTACTACTTTAAGTGTCTCATTTCCTAATCTAATCCCCTCAGCATCACCCGATTTAATTTGACTACATTCCATTATACTCGTTTTGCTTTTGTTGATGTTCATCTTATATCCTCCTTTCAAGACACTGTCCATTCCGTTCAACTGCTCTTCCAAGTCCTTTGCTGTCTCTGACAGAATTACAATGTCATCGGCGAACCTCAAAGTTTTTACTTCTTCTCCATGAATTTTAATACCTACTCCGAAATTTTCTTTTGTTTCCTTTACTGCTTGCTCAATATACAGATTGAATAACATCGGGGAGAGGCTACAACCCTGTCTCACTCCTTTCCCAACCACTGCTTCCCTTTCATGCCCCTCGACTCTTATAACTGCCATCTGGTTTCTGTACAAATTGTAAATAGCCTTCCGCTCCCTGTATTTTACCCCTGCCACCTTCAGAATTTGAAAGAGAGTATTCCAGTTAACGTTGTCAAAAGCTTTCTCTAAGTCTACAAATGCTAGAAACGTAGGTTTGCCTTTTCTTAATCTTTCTTCTAAGATAAGTCGTAAGGTTAGTATTGCCTCACGTGTTCCAACATTTCTACGGAATCCAAACTGATCTTCCCCGAGGTCCGCTTCTACCAGTTTTTCCATTCGTCTGTAAAGAATTCGCGTTAGTATTTTGCAGCTGTGACTTATTAAACTGATAGTTCGGTAATTTTCACATCTGTCAACACCTGCTTTCTTTGGTATTGGAATTATTATATTCTTCTTGAAGTCTGTGGGTATTTCGCCTGTCTCATACATCTTGCTCACCAGATGGTAGAGTTTTGTCATGACTGGCTCTCCCAAGGCCATCAGTAGTTCTAATGGAACGTTGTCTACTCCCGGGTCCTTGTTTCGACTCAGGTCTTTCAGTGCTCTGTCAAACTCTTCACGCAGTATCTTATCTCCCATTTCATCTTCATCTACATCCTCTTCCATTTCCATAATATTGTCCTCAAGTACATCGCCCTTGTATAAACCCTCTATATACTCCTTCCACCTTTCTGCCTTCCCTTCTTTGCTTAGAACTGGGTTGCCATCTGAGCTCTTGAAACACAGATATCTACCAAAAAGCAGGAATATACCAACTACAGTGCAACACATGTGATGGGAGGTATATAGGACAAACCAGCAGAACATTTGACACCCGGTACAAAGAACATATCAGAGCATGGAAATATGGAACGAGCCACTCAACTTTTGCAGAACATTTGAGAGAAAATAACCACAAACCTACTACAAGAGAAAATGATATGAAAATAATTAGAATAAATAATGAAAGATATTTGCTAACATTACAGGAAAATTATCGTATATACAAAACAAAGGCTGAAAAGAAACAACAACTAAATGAAATATGAATAACAACTCACTGTTTACACCGATTGATCGTATAATAGACAGAAATCCCAACAAATGATTACACATCTGATTCCTCTCATAAGTATATACACAAAAATATAATAATAATTATTATTACTATTTTTAAGAATAAAAAATAAAAAAGGAAAAGAAGTCTCTTTCCCTCTCTAATACACAAACACACGCACACACACACACACACACACACACACACACACACACACACACACACACACACACACACACACACACATTCACAAAACAGTTGCTAACACTTACAAAAACAAATGAATCTCAGTATTAAAAAGATGGCAGTTACAGTGATGTGTAACAAAAACAGTGAACTGAAAGTGAACTGTAAGATGTCCAACTGGTTGCCAGACGAGAAAAAGCTTAGATGCAGTGAATTACAAGTTACCTGACACCCACTGAAGATCCCTTGTAAAAGAGGCGAAACGTGTCTGGTTGCATAAATAAAAATAAAAATTTCGATGTGCAACATGCAAAAGGCATTTTCTTTGGAACAACTGCAACTTAATATTTACTTTACATCTACATCTATACTCAGCAAGCAAGCGTATTTTTTATTTCATTTATTGTTTTATTTAACCTGCAAAGTTTAGCTCCAACAGGTCCTCTCTTACATTCTATACCTACATCTACACTGAAGCGCCAGAGAAACCGGTATAGGTATGCGTGTTCAAATACAGAGATATGTAAACAAGCAGAATAAGGCGCTGCGATCTGCAACGCCTATATAAGACAACAAGTGTCTGGCGCAGTTGTTAAACGGTTACTGCTGCTGCAATGGCAGGTTATCAAGATTTAATTGAGTTTGAACGTGGTATGATAGTCGGCGTACGAGCGATGGGACATAGCATCTCTTAGCTACCAGCAGTGACGTGGGGATTTTGCCGTACTACCATTTCAAGAGTGTGCCGTGAATATCAGGAATCTGGAAAAATATCAAATCTACGACATTGCTGCGTCTGAAAAACGATCCTGGAAGAACTGGACCAACGACGACTGAAGAGAATCGTTCAACGTGACAGAAGTGCAACTCTTCCGCAAATCGCTGCAAATTTGAATGCTGGGCCATCAACAAGTGTCAGCATGCGAATCATTCAACGTAACATCATCGATATGGGTTTCCGGATCCGAAGTCGCACTCATGTACCTTTGATGACTGCACGGCACAAAGTTTTACGCCTCGCCTGGACCCGTCAACACCGAGATTGGACTGTTGATGACTGGAAACATGTTCCATGTTCCGTGTTCCGACGAGTCTCGTTTAAAGTTGTATCGAGCGGATGGACGTGTATGGGTATGGAGACAACCTTATAAATCCTGGACCTTGCATGTCAGCACGACACTGTTCAAGTTGGTGGAGGCTCTGTAAAGGTGAGGGGCGTGCGCAGTTGGAGTGGGACCCCTGATACGTCTAGATACGACTCTGACAGGTGACACGTACGTAAGCATCCTGTCTGATCATCTGTATCCATTCATGTCCATTGTGCATTCCGACGGTCTTGGGCAATCCCTGTAGGACAATGCGATACCCAACACATCCAGAATTGCTACAGAGTAGCTCCAGAAACACTCTTCTGGGTTTAAATACTTCCGCTGGCCACATAAACGTTATGGAACATATCTGGGATGCCTTGCAACGTGCTTTTCAGAAGAGATATCCACTCCCTCGTATTCTTAGGGATTTATGGACACACCTGCAGGATTCATGGTGGCAGTACCCTCCTGCACTACTTCGGACATTAGTCGAGTCCCTGCCGCGTCGTCTTGCGGCACTTCTGCGTGCACGCTGGTTCAAATGGCTCTGAGCACTATGGGACTTAATATCTATGGTCATCAGTCCCCTAGAACTTAGAACTACTTAAACCTAACTAACCTAAGGACAGCAAACGACACCAAGCCACCACGAGGCAGAGAAAATCCCTGACCCCGCCGGGAATCGAACCCGGGCGCGGGAAGCGAGAACGCTACCGCACGACCACGAGCTGCGGACAGAATGAGACGGACAGACGTCGTTACGTTACTCAGCACGGACGACTGGTAGCGCAGGATAAATGCAAACAGTATGTTACCTGCAGAGGAATGACCATAATTAGGTTCGGCGTAGCCTTAGAGAGGAACATAGAGTTAGTACGGCGTGGTGCGTAATCGGAGGCTCCACCCCAAAATTTGTTTTTCTACTTTACCTATAGCAACCAAATTTTAAAATCATGTCTACTATGTAAAGATATAGCAGTACCCAAGTTTGAAGTCCATAACTTTACTGGTTTACTAATTTTGAATTTTAATATGATTTTAATGGTATCATGGAAACCGACTTTTGGTATTGATACCACAGTTTCGCGTGCCGTATTTTGCAGGTACATTTACAAGACATACTGTAGTTCAACGATTCTGTGCTTTCATTTTATGAGAAGTATTAATAATCTGTTTTCAGTGTTTATTTAACATTCCAACCTTAAATGTTCTTTAATTGTCGATAAATAAATGTGATGATAAAATAAACAAATTACAGTTTCGATAATATTAATGCATAGAAGTATGAAAACACATCAAAAGTACTTCCTGAAAAAGTTTCATTCAGGTTGGTTAATATTTACGATAAAAAAGTTGGCGCTCAGCTTAGAAAAACAAACTCCTGGGAAAATGGATTTTAACTTTTTTTCATGAAATGAATGTTGCGGCAAGATAAATATTCATTAAAATTCACTGGCACCATAATGATTTCCCTTCCTGCTTATACGAGGCCTATTCTTGTAATCTCAAGGTCTAGGTAGCCTTTCTCTTGAATTTTCTGAATAAAAATCTACTCACAGTCTTCTTGAGAGTGTGAAGTGGTAGGGATATTTGATTATAAGCCAGTGCCTGTTTCCTTGGAGTTTGTTGTCTGCACTGAACAGGACTTCAGTGTATACCTAAATTTATATTTACGCAGTCGACAGCCAAAGTAATTGATTTTCAATGACTGGCTGTAATTGCTTCACTTCAGTTTTCCTGGAAATCTTGCAACTTATTTTTCCGAATTAAGAGTTTATGCCTTGGTAAAGTAAAGATGGTTCTGTTTGATGGCGATAGAAATAAAAAAATATCTTTGGTGTCTTTCAGTGTACCACAGGCCCTTACGCAGTCAGTATTTCAAACATTTCTTAGACATACTTGTAATTGGAATACAGCCAAATCGTTCTGGGATCTAGGAGGAAACACTTTAAAATTGTGAAATAGCCATTAATTATTTTTTGCAAAAAATTGGTGTTTAGGGTGGAGTCTCCCCTTAAAATGGAGAGTAGCTGTTCTTAAAGGGATGAAAAGTAGCATGATGGTCGGGTTAGGACCTTCAAAGCGACGAGACACATCAACATCTATTTATGAGTGCAGGATGCCTAGTCTATATGTTTATTGTACGCGGTAGTATCTTTATATGCTTAGTGTTCTATTAATGTGTTTCAAAACTTCGAATATGACGAAAAAAATTAGCAAACAGCAACATTACAATAGATTTCCGTGCAAAAGATTATGGACACTTGGAAAGTGAAAGTGAGAATCCGAAGCGCAGAAAAAACCCTCCCCTTTTGTAAACAGTATTTCAGCATCGAAACTGTTCTTACGGAGTTTCACACACTTCGCACCTTCACAGTCTACACAGCCCCTTCTTTCCTCGCCCAGTAGTAATCCATATTTGCGACAAAAAGTCGAACAATTTTCTACGCTGGATAAACATGGAATTAGATTTTTCCATGTGAGAGAATCCTTCAAAGAATCCTCAAGAACAACAGACATCCCTTCTCACTAACGACATAAATCGTCTGGGATTCCCTAGCAATTCACAAATAATTCGCGGAGGCATGTAATTTTGAGCAAGTAAGGGAACGACGGAAAACAGATAAAAATGACGATCATAACGCCCGAGAAGAGAAATATAATTTGTCGTATTCCAGTTTTTCTGTAATTGCGAGATTTATAACATTCAGGGTACTCCAACAGAAAGTGTTTCAGACTTATATGACTGATTTCTGAAATCAATTTACCCTGAATGTTACTTTATTTTGAAGGTATCAACATTCATTGCATATGTGTGTGTGAGAGAATGTATGTTGTACGTCCACAGAAAGCCGCAGTCGTTCTGACGCCTATGGATCGAATGGCACGAATTGGCAAAACTCTGATTTTTGTTAATGGCCTACCTCTGCTGTTACTGTTACTCCGTGCATTTCCTGTACTTCACAAGTTTCTTAGGATTTTGCTGACAGAGATCGGACGCACTCGTGCGTCTCCCATGTCTCGTCTCAAACTGATGCTAAGCAACGGTCTGGCCTCTGCAGGGAGCCCACTATTGTTAACAAGGGAACCTCCCCATCGCACCCCCCTCATATTTAGTTATAAATTGACACAGTGGATAGGCCTTGAAAAACTGAACACAGATCAATCGAGAAAACAGAAAGAAGTTGTGTGGAACTATGAAAAAATAAGCAAAATATACAAACTGAGTAGTCCATGTGGGAGATAGGCAACATAAAGGACCACGTACGCTGATGAGCGCCGTGGTCTCGTGGTTAGAGCGAACATCTGGTGATCGAAAGGTCCTTGATTCGAGTCCTCCCTCGAGTGAAAATTTTACTTTCTTTATTTTCGCAAAGTTACGAACTGTTCGTTCATTCATTGACGTCCCTGTTCACTGTATAAGTTTAGTGTCTGTGTTTTGCGACCGCACCGCAAAACCGTGCGATTAGTAGACGAAAGGACGTGCCTCTCCATTAGTAACCGAAAACATTTGATCGCAAGGTCATAGGTCAACCGATTCCTCCATAGGAAAACACGTCTGATATATTCTTTACGACACTGGTGACGGCATGTGCGTCACATGACAGGAATATGTTGTCGACCCACCTAACTTGCACACTTGGCGAACTGGTAAAAAGTTTCTTCTACCTTACCCGATTTAGGTTTTCTTGTGGATGTGATAATCACTCCCAAAAAAGTGATGAAAACATAAGAGTTTGTCATATAAACTGCATCAAATGAATGCAACACTTTCACAGTCGCACAGTTTTCCCTGTGCTCTGTCAAAACATATGTTTTTTACGTTTTCAAATGTTTCCGTGCGTAGACCGTCAAATCCTGTATATGTCCAAGCAAATCTGAACATATCCTGGAACTTTGGAGAGCGAAGTTGATTATGTGTGAGTGCCTGAACTTTGATAATTCTCTGAAAATAAAAAATTAAACTTTTCTCTCGAGAGAAAAATTGAACCCAGGACCTGTCGTTCCGCAGCTGCTCACGCAAACCACGGGACCACGGCGCTCGTAAGCTAACACGCTCCTTGATGTTGCCTACCTTGCGCATGGACTACCCAGTTTTTATATTTTTTCTTATTTTTTTCATAGTTCCACACAACTTCTTCCTGTTTTCTCGATTTATCTGTGTACAATTTTTCAAGGCCTATCCCTGTGCCAACTTATAACTAAATCTGAGGGGGGTGCGATGGGGAGGTTCCCTTGTAAGAACCACGTCACGTCGAGATTTGTTGTTTGCTGTAAGGGGCGACGTGGAAAAATTCGCTGAATGGTTAAGAACACTATGGAACGATAACAGCAGGGCGTATCAATACTGACACACCTGGGGAAATAGGGAAATCCAAGGGACGCACGAGAACATGGGCTACCTTTAGCGCGAAAGAAAGAAGTGGGGGGGGGGGGGGGGGAATAAGTGGAAAGGAAAACGGAAAATCTAATAAAATCGATAAACTCAAGTGAAATATTTCCCCATGTTAAAATAACCGAAGATGGTTCTGGAAATTTTACAGAGATAAAGATGTGCGAATTGTTATCTCCATTACTCAGGTCAAGGATTAATCTGCAAAAGGACTCGTTCATCAGTTAAGGAATATGTATATTGAAAGGCCCCAGACGTGTGCAAATCTTTTGGCCAATACTATGGAGGAGCATCAGTCACAAATGAAGCATACGGAATAAATAATGGAGTCTTAATTTGAATTTAGACTCTAAACGCTCTGTTGAGATTAATCAGCCCTGTACTGCGAAACAATTGACAACTTGTTCCGTGAGTCCTTCCAAGCTAATGCTAAGTATACTAAACACAACGTTTTGGGAAGGCAAATACTACGCCTTCTATGCACTTACAGAGAGATTCATTAACATTCTCAAGTCTCTGACAAGCATGATTCTTACAAGCAAGAGATGTAACGAACAGAGTGTAGCAATAGGTCTTAAAAGCATAATTGAATCCTACACCTTTGTTGAGCAACGTAAAGCACTAGAAAGGGAAATTTGGGACTTTGTATGGACTTCGCAGCAGCAAATGACCTCTTATAGTAGGAGGGTCTGACATGTGGGTCACATTCTGTATTTGAAATAAAAAGAGACACGTATTTCGGCTTTTTGCTAGACACTCCCTAGTTTTTGAAAAAAATCGAATTCAAGGTTGATGACAGAAAAACGTGTTTTCAATGCCATACATCGAAAAACCACCGAGAAACAATTTTTTTTTATTAAAATAACATGAGAGTCCAATGTTAATAATGTTCGCGTTATTAACGTTTTTTGTGTTTTCATGTTACAGCTCGCGAACTTATCATTCGACGTGTTCAGCAGAATTTTTAATCCTCTTTACTTAAAAAAAAAGAGTCTTAGGTTTGTTTTTAGGCTTCCATCCATATGTCCAGCCCGTCCTTGTGCTCGCCAAATCATGCCTTCATCGACAAGTTTCCTTCAGCTGTATTGAAGTTTTCTTAAGTATTTAATTCATTGCAGTTTAGAAAAATTAAAATTTAGTTCAGACTGTATTCTAAATGAGCGAACTAAGCTATACTTCCACACAGACTTTGACTTCCTATGAAAAGTAGTTATTTGATGTTTTCCTTTTTAGAAATCCTTGTTTTTTTTTATAAAAAGTGTATTACTGGCCCAATTTCTTCCTTTTTCCAGTTGTTTCTGACAATTTTGTCCCTTTCTTGGTGCAAAAATAGATTGAATTCAGTTTCAGATTCACCTCCATCGTTGACGGCGTATTTCATATGGGAATACATAAGACACGTGATTGTTTTTGTTTTTGAAGCTAGGAACGTTTTGAAATGCGTGTACATTATCTTCTTGGTGTTAATTTCAGTCATTGTTGTTGTTAATAGCGTCACACATTTAAATTTAATCTGCTTCCATAAACCTAGTATTCGTGAACATCCTACTGTTGGGTGTAGCGCTGTGTCAGTTAATCCAAAATTTTCACAGTTAGGGTTTCACTCGAGTCTCTGGTATTGTCACCGCTGATGTTGTCGGAAAGATATCGTTTAAGAATGTGTAAACTGGAGAGCACAGCGTTGAACTTACAGTCGTATCTGAAAAGTTAGACCACACTAGCTTCCAGTTAAGATCTTCGTCGGCCGAAGTGGCCGTGCGGTTCTAGGCGCTGCAGTCTGGAACCGCGAGACCGCTAGGTCGCAGGTTTGAATCCTGCCTCGGGCATGGATGTGTGTGATGTCCTTAGGTTAGTTAGGATTAACTAGTTCTAATTTCTAGTGGACTAATGACCTCAGAAGTTGAGCCCCATAGTGCGCAGAGCCATCTGAACCATTTAGTTAAGATCTTCGTGTTTTATTTAGCTGACTGGTGTGTGGACTGTTTCTTCCTGTAGTTCTCCCATAATCATTTTCGCGGTGAAGTTCTTACCATTTTGGAGTTTTTCCACAATTTCCGTTGTGAGTTCTACTTCTTGTGGTAATTTCCCATGCGGTCTTCCATAGATCCGACTGACTTGCTGGTCGTTCCAAGAATTTCATAACATTTTTAACTATGAGTGCTGTGCGTTTTTTCTCACATTCTGTTAACCCAATGCCACTTTTATTTGATAGCTTTGTTAACTGATCTCCTGCCACACGGAGTAGCAACCCTTTCCAAATGAATCATCGTATACAATTCTTTATTTGAGGAATATATTTTCGCGCTATGGGTATTATTTGAGCTGTTACCACATTTTTGAAAGATCCAGCATACTGACAGACAGTATCCTTTGAATATGATTTAAGTTCCAAGTGCTGTTCACTATTAAGACGCTTCTTACTTTCTCCACTATTTATTTAGAATTATCTCCAAACAAGTTGTTCATGTTCTTCTTCAGTTGAACGCCGGGCACTACCATTTCGTGGCGTTCTATGAGGGGATGCGGGGTGAGTTTAAAAGTTTTGTTCAACCATAGGAGTCGTGTTTTGTTGTTTATTGTTGCTCCTGTTGCTTTCTTATAAGAATCCTTTACTTTTAATATCTTCCCAATGTCCTGTTGCTGCGTGAGTAGAACTGTTATATTGTCGGCATAAGCGTTAACAGCGAACCTTTGTACACCAACATTTCCTCCAGAGGTTTGGTTGGTGATGAGTGGATTACTGGTTCCAAGGAAATCATAAATAATATCATAGATAACAGGCATCCCTGCCGGACTGAGCGCTGAGTTGAGAATTCTATCATGAAGTGGCCATTTATCTGCAGTTTGGAGACCACTGGTTTCTGGTGGGGTGACAGCAGACCTGTTGTGGTCTGTGGAAAGTTGTAATCTTGTAATACATTCCTTAGATATTGGTGACTGACTTTGTCAAAGGCATTTTCTCAGTCGATGATCAACAATTCCATCGTCCCGGTTTGGTGAATCCATGAGAAGAAGATAATGTCTCTCAGTGAGCAAAGTCCATCAATGGTCTTCCTGTTGGAAACACTACACGTTTGGCCAGGCACGATTACCTCAGGAAGAGTCTCATTTAGTCTTGCGGTTATCAGGCGCAACATTATTATTGAGTCGGCACATAATAAAATTATTGGTCTATAGTCAGTTATTCTTCTTGGCTTCGAAATTTTTAGTACAAGTACTATAATTCCTGGTTCATTTTGTAGATATGTCTATTTGAAACACTCTTTTTTTTCTCTTTCATGGGCGCCAGGAATTCCGCTTTGACAACTGAGCAGAAGTCTTTGTAAAATTGATACGGTATGGCGCCGCTTTGATAATTGAGCACAAGTCTTCGTAAAATTCATACGGTATGTCGTCAATGCCAGGACTCGTATTTCATGGTAAATGCTTTATAATGTCTTCAGTTTCTTCTTCGGTTATTGACTTTATCATCATAGTGACATTTTCATTCGTGAGGGAAGTCGTGCAGTGTTGTAGCAAACTTGCTGTCTTGGTAGGATCTTATGGTTGTTCTCCGAACAGTCTCCGGAAATGTCCCTTAATCTTCCCGTCGGAAGAATTTATATCTCCGATAAATATCTGTCTGCACCGTTTCCGTACTCTTCTGAGATGGCGGATGCTCCACTGTGCGAGTGTAGTGCACCCCTTATCTTGCATGTGATTATTTTGCCTTCGAGTTCTTTTTCCTGTAGTTCTAGGATCTTTTTGGAGTTCTTGACCAATCACATAACAGAATTCGATGTTTTTCCTTTTAGTGTCACTGATCCTATACTCTACGTTTCCAAACAGTTTACGAATTCCAGGTTTAACCAGTTTATCCCACCATTCAAGAACGCTACTAAAGAACCGCTTCCGATGAACCCATGTTTGACAACATTCGCAGAATTCTGTTTTTGCACATCAACGTTGAGCTGGTTGCAGTTTAACTTCCAGTATCTCTTTACCATTACTATGGGTCGGGGTAAATCTTTTATTTTAGCGACAACTGCCTAGTGATCCGAGAAGCTAACGGGGATTACCTCATAGTCCTGGTGTGGTATAAAATCTGTCCTGTCTCGAGGCTGTCAGTGAAGATACGTATGTATAGTAGGGGTCGCGTTATGACTAGTCGATCTATGACGTCTATCAGTTTTAGTCCCCCATCCACGTTATTTAAGGGGTCGCAGTTAGGGATGATCTTGTTGTGTCTGCCTATCTTGCAACACAATTAAAATCTCCCGCCGTTATTATGTCATCCTTTGCGTGTCTCATAAAGTACGGAATAGTTTCACTAAAAAGCTTTTCTCTACTAGTTCTTTTATTTGTTCGTGATGGGTCACAAAGGTTTAATATTGTTATTTCACTGAGTTTGGCTTTGATAACGCGTCCATCCGGTTGCTTTTCTAAGTTCTGTCATTCCAGTCCCATTCTGGTTAAAATGCAGCAACCCTTCCCGCTAGACCCGACATCGTTGTCCACATTGTACTGCTGTTGTATGTTCATCTCTTCGAAAGTTACTTCCTGAAGGAAGGCAACATCCACATCATTGGTTTTTAAGATATTTCCAAGAATCCTCATCATTTTTCACTTGTTGTTCCTCAGATATTTAGCGCGTGTAGAGTAAGCACCCTCCTATTGTCCACTGCAAGCTGTTTGTCAGTTTGCCGGCCGGAGTGGCCGTGCGGTTCTAGGCTCTACAGTATGGAGCCTAGCGACCGCTACGGTCGCAGGTTCGAATCCTGCCTCGGGCATGGATGTGTGTGATGTCCTTAGGTTAGTTAGGTTTAAGTACTTCTAAGTTCTAGGGGAGTGATGACCTCAGCAGTTCAGTCGCATAGTACTCAGAGCCATTTGAACCATTTGTTTGTCAGTTTTCGTGTCCATTCATATTCCCCTACTTAATCGTCTTGTCCGGATTCGTTTCCAGGAGTTTCACTTCCATTTCTCCTTTCTCGTCGTCTTTCCGCATCTTTCTTATTTTTCCAAAGCGCCGTATGTAGACTTGGTATGTCTTTCGTTCTCAGTGCCTTCTCAACCTTGAGATTTTGTAGTCTTTTGGTTGGTAATACTTCCCTCTGCTGCCTTACTGCGTGCTTTGCAGACCGTGTAGTGACCCTGAAAGCTGTTTCGTCGCAATCTTCTACTTTACTTTCCCATTTACATGCTCCAGTAACAGCTGCGTGGCTGCAGTCAGCTTTTCCTGTGTTGTTGTCTGATGTGTTGCTTCCTGCAATGGTTGATGTTTGCTCTCCTGCTGTAGATGGAACAAGGGGCTCGCCACATATGGTTTTCGTGAATGAAGAAAATCTGTGTCCCCATGAGTTTCCATCCCATCTCGGACCCAGCCTGTATTACTGGAACTTTATAGGTCTTCTGTTTCCTTGGTATCTGTGCCAATGTTTCTTCGGGGTCTTCTTCGCAGCTCGTACTGATCTTTTCTAATGGACATTTCTTGTTGTCCTGGTTTCGATGTGAACTTTCATTTTCCATGTCTGTTTCGTTTTCTTGCTCTTCCTTTCGATCGTCGTATGATTTCTTGTATTATTCATTTGTTGCTGGTCTCTTGTTCGAGGGTGGCAATTTCTCTTCAATTAAACCAGGGGATCGGTCAGTGGTTTCTGTGTGAGTATTCTCGGTATTGCCTGTTGCAGTACTTGAAGGAATCAGTCCTTTTGTCTCCAGACTTATCCGTTGTTGTAGATTACTTCGTAGAATAAACACGCGCCGTGAGCAGCTTTCTCGAAGATGCCCTGGTTCATTGCATACGTGACCTGTGGGAGTTTGCCCAGTATATATTAAGTATGACTTACAACCGCCTACAAGAATGTGGGACGGGATATCGGACGTAAGAAACATTCGTACAGATCTAATCCCGTTGTAGCACTGAATCGTGAATCTAGGAGACCACTTTCGAATCAGAATCTTTTTACCTGCACGTAATTAGAAAGTACTTGTACCAGGTCCTTGTTGTCTAGCTCTGGGGGAAGATTTAGCACCCTGACAGTTTTCAGTTCGCTGTTAGGGTTACTTATATCAACGGTACTGACAGAATCATCACGATGACGAAATTAAAATGTGTCCTGGGTTTTCAGTAATATTCTATCTAACGTATCAGGCCTGTTTTCTCGGGCTTCCAGCCGCGTCAGGTGGTTAAAATCCCATGAGCTTTCGACCGAGCTCCCCTCAGCCATTGTCAAGTGGTAAGACTGACTGCTGTGTCGCCGTGGCCGCGTCGTTATATAGCCGCACTGCTGGCTATGACGTCACTAGTGCTCTCTTCCTCGCCATATATGGTAATGTTTTCATCCCGCGTCCGTCAGGCTCGTTTTAACCTCGCGATGGCCGGGTCCCAGGCTGTGCTGAGCTGCAAGCCGCCGTCCTTGTTGATGGTGTTTTCAGAGGTTTTTATTTCAATAGCTTCTTTTATGACGCTATACCAAAATCCCTTCGTTCTCATAACGACAGATGTTTCGTCGAATAAAATTCGGCGTCCATTTTCTATGGCGTGTTCTGCCACGGCTGATTTTTCTGGATAGTGTAGGCGTAAGCACCTCTCGTGTTCCGTCCGGCGTTGCTCCACCGTGCGTACTGTTTGGCCGACGTAGTAACAGCCACACTGACATGGTTTCTTGTACACTCAGGGCGTTCTAAGCCCTCGATCGTCAGCTGGAAGCCCGAGAAAATTTTATTAATTCATATCGCCGCGAAACCGTGGCTTCATACGTAACAGACCTGTGCATTTTAGCGAAAACGCAGTCCTTCTCTTTATCTATTATTGATTTTCATGCAGCCAATCATGAATTTCTAAAGCTGTATGTTGCACATGTCTTGTATTCTTGTCGAAGGTGAACCTCAAAGTGTTTTTTCTGATCGAATCCTTTGACATTGTTTACTGGTACGAAGCGGGACCTCCAAAGACGATGAAGAAGATGCACAAGAGATATTACCACTTACAAGTTCGATGGCTGCACAAGGAACGCAATATTCACGTACCGTAGCACATGTTTAGGTAACCAGTCAGCTACAGCACGTCCACACATGCTGAGCAGTACTTTTTGTTTTAATCTCATTTAGTTCGCTTTTGTTCGTTGTATCTGATCGGGGCGGACGTCGTAAGACACCCGTTTAAGTTCGTTGTTGATCGATTAACTCAGTTTTTTTTATTACAGAGGGCAGGTAACCCTCTGACCGAACACGCTGAGCTACTGTGCCGGCTATGCACTAGGCCGTGACTGATGGAGAGTGACGTCGGCGCTCGTGCGGTCAAGGCATTAGGCTACCAAACTACTAGTCCGTGGTCGATTGCTGGTCGAGGCTTTTATTTCATTCGATAGGTTTTTGTGTGTATCTGATAATGAGAATGCCTTCCTTTTCTTCTTTTCATCGTGGTACAGACGCGATACCATAGCGTTTTGGAAGATGGTGATGTTCAACAGACCTGCACCATGAAAGTGATACCGCCGAAATATACCTCTCTTTGTCAGCTGTGTGACGTTTTCTTCCTCCAACAAGTTAAGAATGTCATCCCACGACTTCAAAGTCATACGGTGCTGAGCAGAGAATTACAAGATCGGGGGGATGCTATCAAAATTAATGCGTTGGTCCATAAACGTCTTTCGAGATATGCTTTTATACGCTTGGTACACATTCAAATCGATATCTGATAGATCTGTTTTTAGCAACGTGAATCAGATATATTTTTCGCGAACAGTGTACAAGAAAACATGGCAATGCGGAGAGATTTCGTCCGTGTGTTGCGGATTGTGCGGGCAATATTTATTTTTTGTCTGTATCTGTGATAAATTTCACCCCACTGATTGCGAGATCGGTCACGAATAGACGATCTGTTAGTATTACGCAATAATATACTTCAGGTGTATCTTTGTACTATACATTACTGTGAAAATAAATGTTTTACTTCAAGAAAAGGAAAGTAAGATATTCAAAATATTACAATATCATCAGGTACACCCTAAAAAAATACCGAATGAAGAAAAAAAGCCACTCCCAACAATCACAGACAAGCAGCCTGGTAGAATCAATTCACCGTTCGCACACCGAACTCGCTCTGCTAGATACATCGAATGACGTACCCAAGCTACTGCATGGCAACAAAAAAACGTTCCTAACTCAAAGATTATTAATTTTGAAGCCAGTATTAATAAAAATGTTTGTTTTTAAACGCTCTTTCGATGCATAGCATTGAAAATACGATTTTGAGTCATCAACTTGGACGTTGATTTTTTGAAAAACTTGGTAATGTCTTGCAAACAGCCGGAACATGTGTCTCCTTATTTTGAGTATAGAGCGTCCTTGCAAAGCTTGATCAAAATCGGTGACCCACATTTCAGACCGTCCCCTTGTTAGGAATGGTGCTATCAGGTAAGGTTATTGGACGGGCCGTTTGATGAAACTTTCAATATCTGTGAAAGATGAAACATCGAGTGTAAAATTTTCTAACAGACAAATAAAAATAGGAAGGAAGCCTAACGACAGAACTCTAAACTAGACTTAGAATGATACTTTATTTAACCAATGACTGACAATACATATTCACAAATAAATACCTGATTCTATCTAATAAATACGTTGTAGACACATAAGGAACCGTACAACATCTCTTTTTTTTCGAAGCTGCCATCCGTGACGAAGATTTTAAAATCAGGCGTTTAATTTTTGTCAGTGACAACTTCTTTTGAAAGTTCTCTTCTGTTTCGAGCACAGCTGGTGTTGATAACAACTTCATTTAAAGTACAAATATCGAAACTGTCTGATATTCATATCAGTCACCCTGACGTACGCACGACCATTTCCGTAAGAGCTTGCAACAGTTTTACAGGACATAGAGGATGCTCCACTGAAAAGTTTGGGGTAGGGAACCTGGGGTCGGAGAAGCCAGCTTAAGGGATTGATAGGAATAAAATGACGTTACTGCGTACTTTTTTATTTACATTAGTTACAGTTAACTATAAGTCAGTCTCGACCAAGAGAAATAAACACTTGTCACGACGGATGACGCCTGTTAGGAAATCGTTGCCTGTACAGTCTTTCAACAGCGAGAGGACTGCAATGTACTTCGCGATATACAAGATGCATGTCAGTGAGTATTGCACTCTACGTCTCTGATTATGGCGTTGGTTTGTGAGGCACCTGTACAAGTTCCCAATCTTTCCCTTTTCAGTCTCGCCACGTTTCGAATGACGATGATACGATGACGCCGATACAAACAGCCAGTCCCCGGACGGAGAAGACCCCTACCCGGCCGGGAATTGAAACCGGGACCCCCGTGATCCAGATGCAACAACGCTGGCCACCAGTCCACGGGCTACTGACTCTATACGTCTCTGAATAGCACTTATTAATGAATGGATCTGTCTTTGATTCGTAGCAGTTCTGTCGTGGGACAATTTAACTACGATACAACAGAGACACCTCACGGACAGGTAAAGTAAATAAAACCTACATCATGATCTCCTAGTAATCAGGTTCGTCTTCTTTGTTTCCTTACAGGAAATAAGGAATGCACATGTAAATGAACAGCACAGTACGTGTAAACTTGTACGCATGTTAGTTGTAAATAAGCTGGGAAACGGTAATGCTAGACAGAGCGGTAGACAAGTTTACTTTCACATCTCCTTAACCTTGCTTCTCCGACCTCAGGATTCCTACCTCAAACTGTTCAGTGGAACATTCCCTAAATGCTGTTACATTTTTGCACGCTCTTACGGAAACACCCTGTATTTAACGGGACCTGTGGCTGTTGCAAGCCGCGCGGAGTGGCCGCGGGGTTTGAGGCGCCTTGCGCGGGTTGCGTGGCCCCTCCCGCCAGAGGTTCGAGTCCTTCTTCGGGCATGAGTTTGTATATAGTTCTTAGCGTAAGTTAGCTTAAGTAGTGTGAAAGTCTAGGGACCGATGACCTCAGCGGTTTGGTCCCTTAAGAATTCACACGCAGTTGAGCACTTTTTTTTTTTTTTTTTTTTTTTTGAGCTGTTGCAAATCCTAAGAGTTCATTTACAAAGCTAAAACTGTTGAAAAAATACTTCCGTTCTACACTGATTCAGGAACGGGTATCTGGCGTGGTAGAACAATGAATAGGAGAAGCGCGTTGCGTGTGGTCACAAGATAGTTAACTGGCGAGCGAGCATTAACAGGGATACTAAAAATATTAACTGGCAGAGCACGAAGCAAGACGCCGTGCATATCACAAAAACGTTACCCGTCTTTCAGTGCAGAAACTACAAAACTTCTTCAGCTACCTCAGTATCCACAGTGAGCAAATCACGCAGATGAAATTAGGCAAATAACAGAACACAGAGAGCGTGCAATCAGGCATTCTCTCCATGCTTCATCCATGCATGGATGAGGCGAAACTATAATGTGCGGTTCAATAAAAAATATCCTCTGCCATGCAGTTCACAGTATTCTGCAGAGTATAGAGGTAGTTGTAGATATATCGACACAAAATGAAGACAGGAAATATTTATTTTTGTAAAATAATAGATCAATTTTGGACGTACTAGCACGAAAAAGGCTAATTTAAGTAAAACAAGAGCTGTGAATGTAGTTCACTTTCCCGCGGAAGTCAAAGTTAATGTATTGGGGTCCGGCTCTGGTTGGTTCAAATGGCTCTGAGCACTATGGGACTCAACTGCTGAGGTCATTAGTCCCCTAGAACTTAGAACTAGTTAAACCTAACTAACCTAAGGACATCACACACATCCATGCCCGAGGCAGGATTCGAACCTGCGACCGTAGCGGTCTCGCGGGTCCAGACTGCAGCGTCCGGCTCTGGTGCACACTTTGGTTTCGTCAGGTAGGTTCAAATGAGTTCACTCTCCGCTGCTGAGTAAAAATTCAGTCTGACGATAAGAATTTAGATCATTAAGCACAAACATGTATTTGGCAAATTACATTCTTCATTGGTGTTCATAGTTATGTACTGCTGCAAATTACTTATTCGTTTGTTTTGTATTGCAGAACTGTAGTAGATATCATTTATCTGCAGTGATATGACACTGCCTTGTAATGAATTAATTTCTAATGTTTTATTCTGCAAATGAGAACAAAATGAAGAAAACTGGAACTGCTGTTGAACCAATAATATTTTAATATTTACCACCGGTTTCGGAATAATTTAATTCCATCCTTTGGCATACAATAAAGCGTACAAGAACCCTGTGTTATCTCTGGAACGAAAGTTCTGTCCAGCTTTATAAAGTAGGGAACATAGGATCTGGACAGCAGCCACAGTCTAGCCATACTAACAATTATTAGTACGACCAGGCCTGCAAGACGGTGGTTGCTGTCGCGATCCAGTATTACCTATTTCACACTGTCCAGACACATTAATGTGATCACATGTCAAAAGCCTCAATAACCAACTTTTCCTATGTGGATCGCTGAGAAACATGCAGAAAATGGTTCAAATGGCTCTAAGTACTATGGGACTTAACATCTGAGGTCATCAGTCCCCTAGACTTAGAACTGCTTAAGCCTAACTAACCAAAGGACATCAAACCCATCCATGCCCGAGGCGGGATTCGAACCTGCGACCGTAGCAGCAGCGCGGTTCCGGACTGAAGCGCCTAGAACCGTTCGGTCACAACGGCCGGCAAACGTGCAGAAAGAGAGTCAGTGAGCTTCTGGAAGCTACCGACAAGGATGTGAAGTCATACCGACTCCAATACCGTAGCTAGGTTTCACGGTTAAAGATCCATGGCGAGAACAGCCTGATTTTAAATCCGGTGAGTTTAGTGACCAGGGGAGTACGGTAAACTCAGTCTGATGCTCTTAGAAACGTGCACGTACGCGACGAGCTGTGTGACATGTTGCATTGTCCTGTTGGTAGATGGCATTGTACCGGGGAAAAACAAACTGCGTTTAGCGGTGGTCATGGTCCCCAAGGATAGATGCATAGTTGTATTGATCCATTGTGCCTTCCAGAATGACGATATCACCCAGGGAACGCCACAATAACATTCCTCAGATCACAACGCTCCCTCATGCGGTATGGATTCTTCCGAGAATTTGAGCAGGGCGTTTGCTTTCAGATATTGCACGCCGTACACGCTAATGGCCGTCTGTCCGATGGAGGATAAAACGTGATTCGTCTGGAAAGGTTACCTGTCACTACTCAGTGGACGTCCAGCTGCGCTACTGGCGTGCAAATTCCAACCTTCGTTGTCGATGAACACTGGTCAGCATGGGCGCATGAACCAGACGCCTGCTCCAGAGAGCCACACGCAGCAGTGTTTGCTGAATGTTTGACGAGACACTGTTGGTAGCCCTCTTGTTCATCTGGGCGGTCAACATCTCAACTGACGCATGTCATTTCGCCCGTACACATCTGCGCAGCCGTCATTCATCTCTGTCATCTACGGCCCATGGTGCCTCGGCTCCAGTTTCGGATAGCACTATTTTGCCATGCTTGGTATACTTTAACCACGGCGGTACGCGAACAGTTTGCAAATTTAGCCGTTTCAGAAACGCTTTCATCCTTGGCCCGAAAGGGAATCGTCATGCCCTTTTGGACGTCAGACGACAACGTGTGTACTGTTTTCTGCGTCCCTCCTCCCCCCCCCCCCCGCCCCCCGACATTATTTTTATACCCTCCACTGCTAGTGCTGCCACATGCCTTCCGTGAGTGGTTATTACACGTTGACGTCAAACATAGGCGGTGGTCACATTAATGTCACTGGACCGTGTATAAAGTGGAACCCGAACCTTTTGTTCCACGGACAACATAGGGCGGAAGATGATCTTAGATCTTTTACGCATGTTTACATGTCATAAAATGGAATTACATTATTCCGTTACCGGTTGCAAATAATGACATATTATTGGGCTCAACAACTGTTACGGTGTTCTTCAGTTTGTGAAAATGGACAACTGCAGCTGCTGCTTCCTACGAAAAGAACCCTTTGTTGAAAATAAGCAGATTATCGTAGTAATTAAATACAGATTTTCATAAGAAAAACTTTTGTTTTTAATTAAAATTTACCTTAGGCAGCGGGCAGTCTTTGTTATTTGTAATGACGAATATCTATTTCATGAATTGATAGAACAGAGAAAAATTGTTAAGGTTATATTTCACTTTATTAAAGCATTACGAATAAAATAGGCCGTTTTAAAAGGTTTTCTTAGTTGTCTTACTTTTTGAACCTAGTAGAACTTGATTCAAAAAGTAAGATATGTAAGAAAAACTTTTGAAACGGCCTATTTTATTCGTAATGCTTTAATAAAGTGAAATATAACCTTAACAATTTTTCTCTGCTCTATCAGTTCGTGGAGGGAGGCGGGCGGTTGACTGAGAGAGACGATGTGTGGGTGACGTTTTACTGAGTGTGGAACGGTGGAGCAGGCGTGCAGAAGGACGAGCGCCCCCACTTTATAGACTTGCCCTGGGGGGCCATGTGACTGTACTTAAGCCCTGGCCCAGAAACGTCCACTAGATTGCTACAGAGAGCCGTGGGAGTCTCCGTTCTGTCTCCACCGTACAGTTTTGACAGTCAGGTTGTGAAAGAATCCTGCTTGTATCAGATGACGGTAGTAGCAAACCGTTGTATGTTTACGGAGTAACACAACTGAGCAGTGTCTCGGAAAGAACTATTTCTTGTACGGTGTCAGGAAGAATGTATTAACTGGCATTTTGTGTATAACAACTTTATGAAAATGTGGGGTGAACTAACTGCCTCTCAGATATTAGAAACTTTGTTATATTGAGTGCCACTCAAATTAGATTCTGCACAACAAGCAGAACTAAAGCAGGAACGAAGATACAGTTTATGGTGAGCAAACTTATTCTGAACTTACCTACTTATAGTATTCGATCCACGATGGTGAACTATGGAACTTTCATACCTTTTCAATTTCAACAGGTGCGAGGTGCTGTTGGTTAAAATTTTGTAAAGGGGTTAGCTGGATGTGAGACTCTTTTAATCAATATACATTAGTAGTATACCAATGGGGCTTGTGGCTCACGATAAATATACTTCGAATATCACACACCTGTGTTACCTAGATACAGGGTCGGTTGGGTGGTGGCTAAGACTGTTGATATTTTCAAAAATATCGGGAATTCGATATATTAAAAAGCATCATCTTCAGTCTTCGATATATCGAGAAAGTGCCGATACATCGATGGCAAAAATATCGACATATCAGCCTATAAAAAATCGGCTACACATTGTAAATATAATGCCAGTTTCAGAGCTGTATATTTAAACATTGATTTATTATTAGTTATTCTGTACATCAGCAAGCCAGCAGCCTGTCTATGCCCCTTCCAGCAAGAACTAACAATGGGAAGTGCATGTAAGTGGCACAATAAGAGCGTCCGTTGGGTCCGTCATTCGGTTTCGTCACATATCGGATTTGTCCAGAACATTTCACGTTGACTTCCCTGGTTGTCTCATTGCTGCCAACGCCGGCGACCTAGCAGTTGTAGTATCAAAATTACACCGTGAAGTTAAACATTGCAGTTTCTGTTGGTAGCACCGAGTGCCGATTACGTCACTATTTCCCTTCACACGTCTCTGCCCAACGCGAACGCCAGCCTTGTTCATCATTTTCAACAACTGTTTTTGAAGAATGCCGATATGAAGAAATAGCACACCTGCTGCGTTAAAAATTGTTTTTTAACGCAAGTGGTGTTGTATTTCATTACATCGGAAATCTTGTTATTTCAAGCACCTCCCTCCTCCCCCGTGCAGTCGGACTTCTTTGTGCCACCTATACTACCTTTAGACAGTCAAACACAAGGACTGGACGTGATGAAAGCTGCAAGAGTAATAAGACTCCCTCACACAGTGAAAGTAAAATTATGTTCTACTACAATTTAAGTAATTTCAAATATTTATCGAAAATTGCGAAAAGAATGTAATATAAAGTAAAAATATCGCCACTCAATATTGTTATTTCAATATCGATATATCGGGGAAATGATATGTATCAAAATCACTCTGGAAAAGGTATCAATATATTGATATTTTATCAACAGATCCGTTGGTGACGAGAGAGGCGGGGGAGGAGAGTTGGTGCAGGCACAGGCGATGTGCACGAACACACACGCACACACATGGACGTACGCCCTATTCCGAATAGTTTCCGAGACAGAATACATTTGATATCACTTCTGTACGTTTTTCTTGAACAACTTGAAAACCGCACCCTCCAGCGTAAACGTGTCTAAGTACAAAATTAAACTATATTAAATTTCCTACAAAAAAGATCCTATTCATTTTTTACTCAAGAACCAATGGTTTGTGCCAAGAGAGCACGAGAATGTTGAAAAACTCGATGGACGCGCATGTACTGTAACTTACTGGTTTACATAGTTTTTGTAGGCTAATTTGAGGTTTACAATGTACCACAATAGTGTAGAGCAAGTTGAGCCAACTGTTTGATACGGGACACCTGTGGTCTGTCAAGTCGGAAAACTATCTCATGTCTGAATTGTCTGTATTATTGCTCTCTAACAGTACAAAACAGATGTAGATTACTTTATTGGCACTACTGCTGTAACTTACAGTTTAAGGTACACTTGTCTATGAATGTGGTTCGATCTTTGCATACCACTTCCTGCAAGGCACAATGGACCCACAAATTAAGTGTAAAAAAGTTTTTATCACATCTCAGCTGTCTGTTATTTTTCTATAGCAGTAAAAATGATATACGGCTCCCTTTATTGACACTAGCAGTGTAACGTACGGGTTAAAATACCCTTTACACCTAAAACACAGCTATGGACCCTCGAATTAAGTGACACAATGCTATTTCCGCCCCCCCCTCTCTCTCTCTCTCTCTCTGTCTGTCTGTCTCTCTCTCTCTCTCTCTCTCTCTCTCTCACACACACACACACACACACACACACACACACACATATAATATATAGCAGCATGCCATACATCCAACTACTAAACATCATGATGGTACAACGAGCAAATTCTCATTACCCCGGGCCACAGTCAATAGACTGGGATCGTCGTGAGCCGGCCGCGGTGGTCTCGCGGTTCTAGGCGCGCAGTCCGGAACCGTGCGACTGCTACGGTCGCAGGTTCGAATCCTGCCCCGGGCATGGATGTGTGTGATATCCTTAGGTTAGTTAGGTTTAATTAGTTCTAAGTTCTAGGCGACTGATGACCTCAGAAGTTAAGTCGCATGGTGCTCAGAGCCATTTGAACCATTTTTTGGATCGTCGTGAGCATCGGATTCCGGGGGCTCACGGACATCATGAGAAGAATCGGAGCTTCTCAAACTCCCTCAAGACCAAACGCAAACACTACATCGGCACACTGAACGTGAACACACTGATGAAGACAGGAAAGATGAAACAACTGACAGACACTCTCGAAAAATTTCAAATCAAAATATGTGCACTGCAAGAAACACGATTCACAGACGAAGACCATTTCAACACGGTGAATTTCAGAATATACAAAGGAAAACCATCGAGACAACTGAAAAACCTAAGGCTTTTTGGCACAGGATTTGCAGTACACAGGTCCATCACGGATAGCATAATCGACTTTTCGTCACCAAACGAAAGAATCAGCACCATCAGAATGAAATCAGCCAATAAATCCTACACAATAATCAACGCACATGCACCGACTAATGACTACAACAGGAAAAACCCGGACGAAATTGATGACTTCTGGACGACAATGGAAGAAACTATCAGAAAAATTCCTGCACGTAGAGCCAAAATAATACTGGGAGACTTCAACGCTAAACTCGGAAAAGAAAAGATATACAGACATATCACAAGAAAATATACTCCACACAAGGACACCAACAAAAATGGAAAACATCTGATAGACTTTTGCAAAAGCCACGACCTCGCCATTATGTCAACAAAATTCAAGAAACCAACACGAAAACTTACCACATGGAAATTCCCCAGCGGAAAGTAAAAACTACAAATCGACCACGTAATAGTCCAGAAAGACTCACAAAAAGAAATTTTGAACATAGACACCCGTAAAGGCTACTTCGACTCTGACCACCACCTACTACAGATCAGGATTCGTCTTTTGCCCAAGAAAAAGCTCCAGAAGAACAAAATTGTTAGACCAGATCCAGAATACGTTACTTTAAACCAGACACAAATATTACACAAAATTAAAATGGAGAAAACGACAGACTGGACACAACTTTCACGAAGAATCCGAGAGGCCATGAAACTAGCACAAGCACCACGCACACGAAAACACCGTTGGTGGAACCGCACATGTGACCAATCTATTGACCAACGAATCAGTGCATGGAAAAAATTTAGTAGCCATAAATCCCAAGAGAATTGGATGAACTTCTTGAAAACACAGAAGCAAACAAGCAAAATCATTCGCAGTGAAAAACGACAGTATGACAAACGGCGACTGACAGAGATCGAATCGGACTTCATGAAGAACAATACAAGAAACTTCTACAGAACGTTCAGAGAAAATATGACTGGATATCAACCACCCAACTTGTGCTTCAGAAGACCGGATGGAACCCTAGAAACCAATACCAAAAACAATTGTGACATTCTGGCAAAGTACTTTGAAAAACTGCTCAACACGGACCCCCCTATGGAAGAAATGATGACAGAAACGAGCACATACAATCCAGATAGTGAACCTCCAACTCTAGAAGAAGTTAAAGAAATAATCAAGTCACTCAAGAATCGCAGAGCACGAGGAGAAGATGGCATCATCGCGGAAATCTGGAAGTTACAAGACCCAGAACTCACCAAAGACATCCATAGGATCTTGGAAGACATCTGGATGACCATGAAAATTCCTGACGACTGGAAAACTGCCCTGATACACCCACTACACAAAAAAGGTGACACGACTGACCTGAACAACTACAGAGGAATATCCCTACTACCGGTCACATACATGATCCTCTCTAAAGCTTTACTGAACATACTAGAATGCCAGACCAACCACTTGATTGGGGAATACCAAGCAGGCTTCCGTAAAGGGCGGTCTTGTGCGGAACAAATTTGGAACCTGAAAATGATTTTACAACACAAACAGAACCTGATCATTACCTTTGTTGACTTCAAAAAGGCGTACGACTCTATCGACCGGAAAACTCTCTTCAAAATTCTAGCAGAATACAAAGTAGACAACAGAACACGGGCTATCATAGAGCAAACTATAACCAACACGACCTCCAAAGTAAAGTTCTGTGGGGAACTATCAGAGCCCTTTGAAATTCGCACAGGTGTCAGACAAGGCGATGGCCTCTCACCTCTCCTTTTCGATCTGGTGTTAGATAAGGTCACAAAAGAATGGGAAACATCACAACAGAGGATAACCTTAGGAAACCTACAGATTAAATGCCTGGCTTTTGCAGACGATTTGGCGATTGTCACGAAAGGTATAAAGGAAACAAAAGACGCTATTGAAAAACTGCACGATATCGCTTCCAAAACTGGACTACAGATCTCTTACGAAAAGACACAGTTTATGAGCACAAAGAAACTCTCATCTCTGAACACAAAGTATGGCACGATTTACAAAACGGCAAACTTCAAATACCTCGGTGAAACATTACAAATGAGTGGACATAACAGAGACTCAAACGAAGAAAGAAAGACTAAACTGGACAAGGCATACAAAGTAGTGTGGAATCATTACAACAAGAAGTCTATCTCACAAAAAGCCAAATTACTCCATTACGACACGGTGGTGCTCCCCGAGGCACTATATGCAGCAGAGACCACACTAATCCTAGGGCATACACGTATCAGACAATTAGAAAAAGTAGAACGGAAAATACTTAGGAAAATATTTGGCGCAACTAACAACAATGGAATATGGATCAAGAAACCTACAGAGGAAATGTACAAACATACGGAGACAATCACAGAAAAGATTAGAAAACGCAGACTACAATTCTATGGACACCTATACAGAATGCCATCACACAGGCTGACCAAACAGATCTTTGACTGGGCAACCACTAGAAACAATATATGGGTGGCAGAGGTAGAAAACGAACTGAACCAACTCAACATAACAGCAGACACAATAAACGACAGAATAAAATTCAGAAACATCATTAAGAAAAGTAAACTACATAAGATACAAAGTGACAAACGAACAGGCATAAAATGGACCGAAGAACGCAAGCAAGATCACAGCCAGAAGATGAAGAAATATGGGCAACGAAAAAGGCAATCAAGATGAAGCCGAAGACACAAAGCCGACAAAAAGCATGGACAGAGGACCGGAAACAGAAACACAGCGAGCGAATGAGGGAAGTTTGGGCAGCAAGGAAGGCAGCAAAAGGAACTGGCCATGTAGTTTAGTCCAAATGCGCTCTTTAAGGCAAAACACCAATTATATATATATATATATATATATATATATATATATATATATATATATATATATATATATATACACTCAGTCTTCGCGACTGGGAAGATCCTTAATTCCGTGTGTCACTGAAAGTGCATATTTTGGTAACAGACAAGTGTAACTATGGAAACAGTAATGCTTACCTCATGTAGGTACAAAATGGTGGTTGTTGTACTTTCATTTATCCACTTTCAACTACTTTTCAAAATCACCATTCGTAAGAAACATGTAGATTATCATGAACAGGAGACTTTTTTAGAATTTTTTGACAGGATGTTGAATAAGAAAACAAATGTTCTTGTACCAAATGTTTATTAATTTTTGAATGTGCATTACACACAGAAAACAATTCTTTCCCTATTTTTCGTTGATGTGCTTGCGATAGTATCGTGCTCCATTTTTAATATAATTTAAAGCTACATCCAAATAACCCTATTTTTTTTCTAACCAGTAATTCGATAAATACAAAGCAGGTATGCTCTCTATTTCTAATGCACATCTAATTTTTTTCATGTAGACTGTCTCTTTTATTCCCTTAACAATTAACTCAATTCATTCCTGCAATTTCTCTTGTCAATGGCATCCAGGAATTTTAATTTTGCCTTTTATTTCGTGCATTATATTACTGTTAAAGAAATCCACATCTTCTTGGCTGTATATTGCCAACTCTTCTTTTCAACATTCTTGCAGAGTTTCTGTACAGAACTTCAAGCTTACCAGTTTAGTAAAAGCGTGGTTGTTAAATGTAATTATTCTAGTCAGTCTTAAACTTCACAAATGGCTTTTCTGTTGCTAGAAGTACAGTATCAGTCCATCATATTTAGATACGATGTGACCTTCCTTTTGTCCGTAGCTCGTGGTCTTGCGGTAGCTTTCTCGCTTCCCGCGCACGGGGTCCCGGGTTCGATTCCCGGCGGGGCCAGGGATTTTCTCTGCCTCGTGATGACTGGGTGTTGTGTGTCTTTCATCATCATTTCATCCCCATCGACAAGCAAGTCGCCGAAGTGGCGTCAACTCGAAAGACTTGCACCAGGCGAACGGTCTACCTGACGGGAGGCCCTAGCCACACGGCATTTACATTTTTTTACCTCCCTTTTAAAGCATATCCAAATGAGACTGCTGATTTATGAACAGATTTTTGTGTCTCCTTTAATACAGCAAAATTCCTCACAACCATCATTTTCTCCAACATAAACTTCTTTCCTTTGGTATATACAGTAAATACTGACATTTTGTATCCCACAGTATCTCCATATATTGTGTTTAAAGTAATTTGTGAGCCTTCTTTGCACATCTGCAGTGGTTTATGCCTCTTCCAATGTAAGTTTACATTCTTCCTCATGGCAAGTGTTTTCACCAAATAATTCACTCTGGGTTTTCCGACTTTGATCTTTTCTATTTCTATATTTTTGTGTGCCTAACATATTAACTGCACTTAAAGGAGTAATTTCTTTCATAGGGGATGATTTAAATCTGTGTGATACATTATTCTTTTCTTCAAGACATGCGGTAGAACATTATTTTTGGGAATTAATCCTAATTCTGCAATATCTGTTTTTGGCGGTGTTGTGGAGAACAGTGACCTAGATTGAGAAAATATATTCCTCCAGTTTTAGTATAACACTTTTATACTATACTTACATCATCTTTGTTGGAGTTGGTGTTAAGAATTTCCTTATAGTTTACAGATAAATAATTAGAGAAAAGGTAGACAGAATAAGGTTTATAATCTTTTCTCAGTCTTGATTGTCTGTAAGGTTTGCTTGTGCGCCAGTCAGCTTCCATATATTCTTGTTGCCCACCAGTGAACAAGATACAGAACAATGTCAAAAACAGCACAGCAACTGTTCTGTAAACTGGCTGGTAATTTACACCATTTAGAAGTAATTGGCAGAGAGTACAGTGAACCCAGTTGGAAATACTGTTTGTTGGAATTTAATACACCTAGACAGTCTTCTACCAGGTCATACACATATCCATTCTGTAATTATAAATCATAGCTTCCAGTCTGGTAATATCACTTTCTGTAGCCAAGTAGATGTAAAAGTTTCTTGTAGATGCATTTCAGGACACATGTGAATAACATATGAATTTCTTATGTGTCTTTATTCTACAGTTGGCGCTCATCCGCCTTAAACAATCTAATCCAACTCTATTATCAATTTTCACAATCACATCGATGTTTACTAGGTAGTCTCCTTGGACACAGAAGTCGTGGTATGATGTCAGGTAGTGTAGTGTGCGTACTGTAAGACCTTCGGTACACACACCATCAGATTATTTGACTTGTTCCTCTAGCAAAGTAGGCGAGTGTCAGCAATATGTCTCGTGGTCTTATCGTGGCGTGTTTATCTTCTGCCGTTAGGTCAGACGATAGAAATGCCACTTGCACGCTTAGAGTAGCAGATTGATGGTGACCAACTTTAAACAGAACTTGATTAATTTTCACACACATTTATTAAAATAATAAAAATCATAGAAATTACTTAACTTGATTCTGGATGCTGTTTACAATTGACAATCTGAAGTTCCTTTGGTCTTGGCACGTTAATCTGATATATCTCAAGACAAAGTGTCTATACATTTCTCTTCATGGCTATGTACAGGAATATGATAATCTTATTAAGCGCAGACTGAAACTTGACTATAGACTAATGCAGACTAATGCAGACTGGTACAGACTGGTGCAGACAAATGCAGACTGATGCAGACTGACTAATCGGAGGTCTGTACACTCATTATAATACCTCGCGCATTCAGGTATCACTGCGCGAGTGTGATCCACGAGGAGAAAAGGTTCTACGTTAGCAGCAATCTCATTGGCTGCGTTACATATTAATACGCGGATCAGCGGGAGCAGAATTTGGTCCGTCTCTAAGACAGCGCCATCTCGTAGTGCAGAGACGGACGAGCGCTGCGCCTGCGCTGTTGTGCTTAGCGGGGCCCACTTTATTGGGAAAGTTGTGTACGTGCTGACTACGCGGAACTATGTACACAACAGGTAGTCACATATCTTCATTGTGTTAAAAATTCCAGCAAAGCATTGTATTGTATCCGCATCAGTAAGGTAATAGCCATTTACACACAGCTGCTGCAATATCCCAGCCAGCTCATACATTTGGGGAGGCATTTTACCATTAGGCAATTCCACTTTATGTGGTATAGCCACAAGATTTTCATATTTCTTCCAAATCGTTTCCAATGCTTCCTTGTCAATTTTCTCAAGTATGTCTCTTACTGTGCCACTGTTGTTCTCATAGAGGGGAAATGGCGTTTCTTCCTTGACACTGTATCTCATCAAAATGAACTTCGAGATTTTACACCTATAAAATTGTTAAAAGCACTACACATTTCCTTCTTCAATAGTGAGGAACATCCCTTCTCTAACGCTGTTCTTGGCAGTCTGCTTGAACATAGGATCCAGCCATCATAATGTTGCCATAAAATGTTTCTGTAATGGGAGTAAATACATTTAAATTCTGCTTGCAAAGGAGCATGCCATTTTTGTTGTTATTTATGTTACCAATGTCAGTAACAAAATAGTCCAGGTTGTCCAAGAATAACCACAAACCAAAGCATTCGTTGGTTGTCTTGTCTTCTTCCTTAATAGCTAAAGAAGGTTATCTTGACAGTTTGAACTATTTTGAAGTGTAAAACAGCTGCAGCTATCAGAACTTCTTATATGGTCTAAAGATCCTGTTACATGACCACGATTTCACTTCTGGTTATGACTTCTAAAGTTTGGAAGGTTACTAGGTAGTGCTCCTCAGGTCTCACCCCAAGTGCCGCATACATAACTCGGTGCATCGCGTCACTTAATGTTGATTCTACATTTTACTATCTGATACATACACTCCTGGAAATGGAAAAAAGAACACATTGACACCGGTGTGTCAGACCCACCATACTTGCTCCGAACACTGCGAGAGGGCTGTACAAGCAATGATCACACGCACGGCACAGCGGACACACCAGGAACCGCGGTGTTGGCCGTCGAATGGCGCTAGCTGCGCAGCATTTATGCACCGCCGCCGTCAGTGTCAGCCAGTTTGCCGTGGCATACGGAGCTCCATCGCAGTCTTTAACACTGGTAGCATGCCGCGACAGCGTGGACGTGAACCGTATGTGCAGTTGACGGACTTTGAGCGAGGGCGTATAGTGGGCATGCGGGAGGCTGGGTGGACGTACCGCCGAATTGCTCAACACGTGGGGCGTGAGGTCTCCACGGTACATCGATGTTGTCGCCAGTGGTCGGCGGAAGGTGCACGTGCCCGTCGACCTGGGACCGGACCGCACCGACGCACGGATGCACGCCAAGACCGTAGGATCCTACGCAGTGCCGTAGGGGACCGCACCGCCACTTCCCAGCAAATTAGGGACACTGTTGCTCCTGGGGTATCGGCGAGGACCATTCGCAACCGTCTCCATGAAGCTGGGCTACGGTCCCGCACACCGTTAGGCCGTTTTCCGCTCACGCCCCAACATCGTGCAGCCCGCCTCCAGTGGTGTCGCGACAGGCGTGAATGGAGGGACGAATGGAGACGTGTCGTCTTCAGCGATGAGAGTCGCTTCTGCCTTGGTGCCAATGATGGTCGTATGCGTGTTTGGCGCCGTGCAGGTGAGCGCCACAATCAGGACTGCATACGACCGAGGCACACAGGGCCAACACCCGGCATCATGGTGTGGGGAGCGATCTCCTACACTGGCCGTACACCACTGGTGATCGTCGAGGGGACACTGAATAGTGCACGGTACATCCAAACCGTCATCGAACCCATCGTTCTACCATTCCTAGACCGGCAAGGGAACTTGCTGTTCCAACAGGACAATGCACGTCCGCATGTATCCCGTGCCACCCAACGTGCTCTAGAAGGTGTAAGTCAACTACCCTGGCCAGCAAGATCTCCGGATCTGTCCCCCATTGAGCATGTTTGGGACTGGATGAAGCGTCGTCTCACGCGGTCTGCACGTCCGGCACGAACGCTGGTCCAACTGAGGCGCCAGGTGGAAATGGCATGGCAAGCCGTTCCACAGGACTACATCCAGCATCTCTACGATCGTCTCCATGGGAGAATAGCAGCCTGCATTGCTGCGAAAGGTGGATATACACTGTACTAGTGCCGACATTGTGCATGCTCTGTTGCCTGTGTCTATGTGCCTGTGGTTCTGTCAGTGTGATCATGTGATGTATCTGACCCCAGGAATGTGTCAATAAAGTTTCCCCTTCCTGGGACAATGAATTCACGGTGTTCTTATTTCAATTTCCAGGAGTGTATATTGACGTTTGGTGAAAAGTAGTTTGTATCGTTGGAAGCATAGCTACCATCATTTCAGACCAGTTTGAACTATACGTGTTTTGTACTGTTGTGGAACAATAATACAGACAATTTAGATATGGAATAACAGTGTGACAAATAATTTGAGGATCGACTGTGCCTTGCACCAAGTGAGGTGCAAAGATTGAACTACAGTCGTCGCTAAGTATACATGAACCTGTAAGTTACATCAGTATTATGAATAAAGTGAGCTACGTGTGTTTCGTGGTTCTATAGAACAATAATTCAGATAATTTAGACATGAAAATAACATTGTGGCACTGAATTTGTGGGTCCATTGTGCCTTGCACAAAGTAGGTTCAAATAGTTCAAATGGCTCTAAGCACTGTGGAACTTAACATATGAGGTCATCAGTCCCCTAGACTTAGTACTACTTAAACCTAACCAACCTATGGACATCACACACATCCATGCCCGAGGCACGGATGCGACCGTAGCAGCAGCGCGGTTCCGGACTGAAGCGCCTATAACTGCTCGGCCACATCGGCCGGCCCAGAAAGTAGGTACAAAGATCAAACAACACTCATATCTGGGCACTAAATGGGGTACAGAAAATAAGATGGCTATTTCTAAGGGGTGCATACTGATTGTCTATTTCGTTTTTAATGGCCAGAAAACACTGAACTGTAAGTGGAAGGCCGGCCCGTGTGGCCGAACGGTTCTAGGCGCTTCAGTCTGGAACCGCGTGACCACTACGGTCGCAGGTTCGAATCCTGCCTCGGGCATGGATGTGTGTGATGTCCTTAGGTTAGTTAGGTTTAAGTAGTTCTAAGTTCTATGAGACTGATGACCTCAGGGAAGAACAAAAAGAAGTGTGGCTTAAGAAAGAATTGCAAAATGTGATTGGGAGAGCAAAAAATGTGCATACGTGTGTAACTGCACATGTGCCAACTCCCATTCCCTCCCCCACCTCTCTCTTCGCCACCTAACGTGCTCCTGCATGCAGGCAGCCTAGGCGTCTGATGCAGCAAGCACATGTATTGCGGTGCAGAAGCACCGTAGATATACCATTTACATTTAATGATCCATGTAGTAGTTCTTTCTAATTCAACAGAAAAGTTTTATTTACTGCATCGCAGATTTCAGCTCTGTTTATCTTCAAGTTCTGGAAAACGTTATTTTTTAGTTCAGTACCTGAGATGCCAACTACTGGACGTCACATCGCAGATAACCAGTTTTTTACTGTTTACTAGTTTCGCTCATAAGCATTTTTCTGGCCCTTGTTGAGTGGGTGGCAAGAAAAATCGTTTACAAACATTAACTACCAACTAACACTACAAACAATCCGAAATCCGCAGATGATACTGTCGACGACCGGTAACATTCAGTAGTATGTATATTGCCCCCTCTATCATCATGTGATATATCTCTCCTGAACGTTCCAGGACAGTTAGGTTCTCTGTGCAACACGATCTCGAGACTGTACGAGGCATGCACTAGGGACTGTGGGGTTCAGATCCTGCTTATACGCGGGCCATTTCATTTGTGCCATATGTACTATCTACAGAATCTCGCCAAATTGGCTGACTCTGTCGTCCATGAGCCGGCCGCGGTGGCCGTGCGGTTCTAGGCGCCGCGCTGCTGCTACGGTCGCAGGTTCGAATCCTGCCTCGGGCATGGGTGTGTGTGATGTCCTTAGGTTAGTTAGGTTTAAGTAGTTCTAAGTTCTAGGGGACTAATGACCACAGCAGTTGAGTCCCATAGTGCTCAGAGCCATTTGAACCATTTTGTCGTCCATGAAAAGAAATCACGTGGCAAAACGGGCCTACCTTCTCTCTGTCTGTACCCTTCCAGCTGTTGTTTGTCTCTGTCATACTATTTCTATTCATAGCAGAAGTAGCATATTTTTTAAATTATTATTAATAGTAGAAATAGCTATGCTGATGGGAAGCAGGATTATGTAGGATAAAATTAAGTATTAATATGTGTTGCATAATTTGTGTAAAAATCAATACTACAGCCTGTGTTGAACTTGTAGCTACCAGTCTATAATGGAGCGGAATAAATTAAAAATTAATGTACTTCTACCACGACTATTATGGTAAAGACAGATTTTATATAACTTTGTGTAGCTTGGAAACCGTTGACCAATTTTACGATAGCTCTACCTACGATTAGCAATTATGAATGAAATCAGCGTATACCCACATTGTATATAATGCAATGATAACTAGGTCACAGTGTACTGTCACGGTTAATATCAAAGTGAGATTATCTGTATGTACTGCAATCATGTACATCCACGATCACTTTTACAAAACACTGACTACAATTAAATACATGGTGGTTCTAATTAAAGTTACACTTTCAAACCGCTGTAGAAATAACTCGACTGGTCAGCGTGACGTCAAATTGCAACGGAATATTATCGGAGAAGGGGGAAAACGTATGGCAGAAGAAAAATAAATAGCTACAAAATGTAGCAATAGATGGGGCTTTAAGCATCATTATTTAATAGTGGTCGACCACAAATGACAAATGAATCATACAATAATGTGTAATGGGCACATTTGACGTTAAACAAACTGTACTACTCAGCGAGCATGAATGTACAGGTGTGATACTGTTATTTATGTAAGCCCATACACCACGGCAAGGTCATATCGCATCGGATTGAAAAAATCAGGTTTTAATTGTCCTGAGGCCAAAAACGGCATAAAAATCATCAATCAGAATCAAATCGGATTATTAATTTCGGTTTCGTTGGCACAAAATATGTTCAGTATGCTGTCCACCGCGTTCTGCAACAAGTTGAAATCGAGAAACATGTTCCACAACTGATCGAAGTGTTTCTGGGGTCATGTTCAGAATGTGTTGCGCAATGCGTGCCTTCGGTGCAGCTAAGTTTGCAATTGGAACACTGAACACAACATCTTTTAGACAGCAGATGATCGGGACGGCTAGGCTGTAGGGAAATGGCGAGTGATAATTCTAGCATTTCCAAAATGGCGCTTCAGCAGCTGCTTGAGTGGATTTGCAATGTGCGGAGGTGCGCCATCTTGCATAAAATGATCCCATCCCCACATCTACGCTGTTGGAGGGCTGGAATGACGTGGTTGCGCAAAAGACACTCATAGCGCACACGAGTGACGGTACAGGTAACAGGTCTGCAAGCACCCGTCTCTCTGAAAAAATATGGCCCTACGATAAATGATGCCCGAAACCCGCACCACACAGTGACCTTTTCAGGATGAAGTGGCACTGACTGGTTGATTTGCGTGTGGATTTTCCGTTGTGTATTGACATATCCTGTCAGATGGAAGTGGGCTTCGTCTGTGCAGAAAATCTTCTACGGCCAATCATCGTCCGCTTCCAAGCGAGCAAGAAATTCTAAAGCAGATCTCTCTTGCTGGCAGGTCAACAAGAAACGACTCGTTCACATTTTGAATGGATAGCAAACAAGGATGTTTCGTACGATTTTACGCTACGTGCTCACGGGGATGTCGAATGTTCGGGCAATTCTCCGTGCACTACACGTTTGTACACTACCTATCGTCTCCTGCATTGCTGTGGCCACAGCTTCCTCTGACGTCGAATCAATTCGTTTTCTCCCTCTACCAGGTTGCACACCAAAAGAACCCGTCTTTTCGTATTTCCGAGTCATTTTCTCCCGTCCCACGGCAGTCATCGGACCAGCGCCTTTTTTCAAACCCTTCAGTGTCCGGAACTTCTGTAGGGCGACATGTGCACAGTCATCATTCTTGTAAGATAGATTTACAAGCAGAGCGTGATCCTGCATTGAGACAGTCATGGCGAGCGTCGCAGACGCGAAAGGATGAAAAGCCTTGTACCCGGCGTGTTTATACCAACTTCATTGAGTCCGTGCGCTGGTCAGATGTTTTCATTTACGTACTCTGACACATACAGTGTCATATGTTGATCAATTTTCATACTATTTTTTTCTTCTGCCATACGTTTTCTCCCTTCTCCGATGGTATTTCGTTACAATTTGACATCATTATGACAAGTGGCTTTATTTCTACAGCGTTTTGAAAGTTTAATTATAATCACTCTGTACATATAAATACACAAATACTATAACATCTACTGTAAAACTGACTGCTTTGTGGCTAAGTGTTCATTATTGCAAATGAATATACAGAAAAGTACTACAGTTATATCTTATGTAGGTGTTACGCATTGAGACAGTACACAGAGATGCTTTGCTAATCGGTGTTAGCAGATCGGTTTAACGAAAGTCAGTTCCATTCTAATAACAAAATGTAAATTATTGAACAGTCTAGTTGCATGTGATGAGGCAAATTGTAACTGGAGTTAAATTAATCGTAATACTGATTAGTATTAGAATGCAGTGAATGTTAAATAGCACGTTTGTCGCGGCTGCTATGGTCGCAGGTTCGAATGCTGCCTCGGGCATGGATGTGTGTGATGTCCTTATGTTAGTTAGGTTTAAGTAGTTCAAAGTCTAGGGGACTCATGACCTCAGATATTAAGTCCCATAGTGCTTAGAGCCATTTTGAGCACTTCTGTATCAAGTCGCAATGCTGCTGTCATCTAAGTAAAATTCTGCTTTACGTTTCACAATAAGGTCTGTTTGTGATCTGACATGTTCAAAGGAAAACTGCTATCGCTTTTAACTTCCTCACAGTTTCGTCTACTTCTTTATATCCTCTGATGGTAAAGTTCTGGCCGCGACAAAAATTTGTGTGTGTGTGTGAATGTAATTAGCAGGCTATGGAAAACGGTTTGTTCTCGTCTTAGGGGCGCTAAAACTGCTCTTTCAGCGTAATACACTTGAAATCAATGTTCTGTAGGGAAGTTTTTTTTATGACTCGACAGCAAAGGGGACAACTGATAGCTGATATTACCTACCTCATGATAGAAGTTCTCTGGAGTCGGCGTTCTGGTTTTCTTGGAGACAGCTGGAATGCGGTGATGGCAATCTTGTTGATTAACTAAATAAGTGATGAAATTCAAATAAAAGTTCACAGCTGTTCCGGCACATCATTTCATGGCAAGAGACACTATAAATAAAACTTTAAAAGGTTTCGAAGACGTGCGCGGAGGAAGTCGTCGGGTCAGTGAATTTAGCAGACACTGATTTAGTACTTCCAAGAATAACGACTGCTAAACTGTGTTTTTATACAGCAAACCGTCGGTTTATTATTTCGCTCAAAATTACTTGATTGGAAGCTTGGCCCTACCACTGTTAAAACACAGTTTTAAACGAAATAGTTCATAGTTAGATGGACAGAACACTATCAGTCGACTTCCGTTTGCAAGTCCATAAAACGGTAAAATCTCACAGTTTCTTTGCTGCCAGGATAACACGAAAACATTCCAGTTTCTTGATGAAAGAGCTCACTGTGGGTTTGGGTTCTACTGAGCTGATTGCTTCGGGCTACTGGTTGTTTGACATAGTTCGATTTCTTCTTCCCATCGCTTTCTGCGATTATCTTCAAAATCTTCTTGCTTGTCACTTCTTCTCTCCTCTCCGAAATCATCAACAATTGCGATTACTCTCATGTGATGACTTCCGAAAAAAAAATCTTCTTCCTGAAATATCCTAATTTGTGCCAACAACGGTGCCAAAATCGTCTTCTGGAATGTTCCATGTTCGACTCTCCTCTCCAGATAGAAAAGCGGCTTCCCCGTCTCACAACAGTCCCTTATTTCTTCGAAACTTCTTCTCTTTTAACCACTACTGAAACTGACTGCCGGCCGGGGTGGCCGAGTCGTTCTAGACGCTTCAGTCTGGAACCGCGCAACCGCTACGGTGTGGAAGAACAAGTCATGGGTTCTACATCAAGACAGGACACCACCTCATACCGCATTGTCTGTTAAGAGATTTCTAGGGAAATACAGCATCATAGTGTTAGACTACTCACGTTATTCGCCTGACGTAGCACCATGTGACTTTTATCAATTCCCCAAGGTCAAATCTGCATTAAAAGGAACAAGATTTCAGTCCGTTGACACAGTGAAAGAAAAATCTGCACGCCTCATCAAGGAGCTCACGGAGGATAACTTACAGCACTGTTTCCGTCAATGGAAAATTCTCTTGGATAGTTGAAGGGATAGAGGAGGGGAGTATATTGAGAGCACCAATACTTAAATGTGTATGTTTTTGAAATAAAATGTTTTATGTCATTAGTTCCCTTATTTTATATCCACACCTCGTATGTACATAGCATGGTGTGCCGTTCAGCAGTTCCCAATCTGTCCAACTTTGAATTTTGCTGCGACCGTGCTCATGGGGTAGCGATATGCACATACGCAGACGGCGATAGTATCACCTACACAAGGTGTAAAACGACAATGCATTGGCGGGCTGTCGTTTTGTACTCAGGTGATTCATGTGAAAGAGTTTCCGACGTGATTGTGGCCACACGACGTGAATTAACAGACTCTGAACGCGGATTGCTGGAGGAATGGGACATTCCATTTCTGAATCCAAAGTGTCAAAAGCGTGCCGAGAATACCAAATTTCAGGCATTATCTCTCATCACGGACAATACAGTGGCCGAGGCCTTCACTTAACGACTGAGAGCAGCGGCGTTCTGAACGCGGATTGCTGGAGGAATGGGACATTCCATTTCTGAATCCAAAGTGTCGAAAGCGTGTCGAGAATACCAAATTTCAGGCATTATCTCTCATCACGGACAATACAGTGGCCGAGGCCTTCACTTAATGACTGAGAGCAGCGGCGTTCTGAACGCGGATTGCTGGAGGAATGGGACATTCCATTTCTGAATCCAAAGTGTCGAAAGCGTGCCGAGAATACCAAATTTCAGGCATTATCTCTCATCACGGACAATACAGTGGCCGAGGCCTTCACTTAACGACTGAGAGCAGCGGCGTTCGCATAGAGTTGTCAGTGCTAACAGACAAACAACACTGGGTGAAATAACAGCAGGGATCTATGCAGGACGTCCGATGAACGTATCCGTTAGGACAGCGGGGTGAAATTTGACGTTAATTTGCTATGGCAGCAAACGACCGACGCTAGTGCCTTTGCAAACAGCATGACATCGCCTGCAGCGCCTCTTCTGGGCTCGATCCATACCGGTTGGACCCTAGATGACCGGAAAACCGTGGCCTGGTCAGATGAGTCCCGATTTCAGTTGGTACGAGCTGATGGTAGGGATTGAGTGTGGCGCAGATCCCACGAAGCCATGGATCCAAGATATCAACAAGTCACTATGCAAGCTAGTGGTGGCAGTATAATGGTGTGGGCTGTGCTTACGTGGATTGTACTGGGTCCTGTGGTCCAATAGAACCGATCATTGACTGGAAATGGATTTGTTCGGTTACTTGGAGTCCATTTGCAGCCATTTTAAAAGATTTTAATGGATGACAATTAGCCATTTCACAGGGCCACAACTGTTCGCGATTGGTCTGAAGAACATTCTGGACCATTCGAGCAACTAATTTGGCCACCCAGATTGTCTGAGACGAATCCCATGGAACAATTGTGGGACATACTCGAGGGGACAGTTCGTGCACAAGATCCTCCTCCAGCAATACTTTCGCAATTTTGGACGGCTATAGAGGCTGCATGGCTCAGTACTGAAGTAGGAGACTTCCAACGACTTTTTAAGTCCTTGTCACATCGAGATGCTGCATTACGCCCAGCAAAAGGAGGTCCGACACGACATTAGGTGGTATCCCATGATTTATGTGCCACAACGATGTGTAGCGGAGGGTACTTCTGGTACCACTACTGGTCCTCCCGTCCCTGTTCCAGTCGCGAATGGCACGTGAGATGAATGACTGTGGACAAGTCTCCGCGTTAGCTCTAATTTCTCGAATTTTCTCGTCGCCGCCACTTCGCGAGATGTAAGTTGTCAGGAAATGATATGTTGTCCGACTCTTTCTGGAAAGTACTCTCTCGAAATATCTATAGGAAATGTCTCCGTGTTGCTCAATGCCTCTTACGTAACGTCTGACACTGGAGTTTGTTCAGCATCTCTGTAATGCTCTCGCGCCGACTAAACGAACTCGTGACTAAACGCGCCTCTATTCGTTGACTCTCCTCTATCTCTTCTATCAGTCCTACCTTGTAAGATGAACAATACTCAAGAATCGGTCGAACAAGCGTCATGTGTGCTACTTCCTTCGTGGATGAATTATAGTTCCTGAAGGTTCTTGCTATGAATCTCAGTCCGGAAAGTGCTTTTTCTACTATTTGTTTTTCGTGGTCATTCCGTTAAGGACGTTCTGTATAGTTAGTCCTAAATAATGTACGACAGATACTGGTTCCAGCAATTTTTCATCAATAGTGCAATGCATTAGTGGATTTTTTCCCCTGTGTATGCGCAGTGGGACACGTATTTACATTCGGGGTCAACTTCCAGAGCCTGCACCATTCATCAACCTTCTAACGTCATTTTGCAAATCGATACTGTCTTCTGGCGTTGCTTCTTTCTTATATATTACCGCATCACCTGCGAACAGTCTTAAAGAGCTTCTGACTCTACACAGTCGTCTGCGTATATTGTGGACAGTAACGGTTCTATCACACTTTCTTTGGGTACTCTGGAAATTACATTTACATCTGACGATTCTGTTTCGTTAAGAGCGATGCGTTGGGTTCTTACTACAAGAAAGTCTTGAATCCAGTAGCAAATCTGGTCCAATACTCGGAAAGCTCGTATTTTTCTTTTACTACACGGCAGTGCGGGACGGCGTCAGATCCCGTCTTGCCCGGCCGCTGTGACCGAGCGGTTCTAGGCGCTTCTGTCCGGAACCACGTGGGTGCTACGGTCGCAGGTTCGAAACCTGCCTCGGGCATGGATGTGTGTGATGTCCTTAGGTTAGTTAGGTTTAAGTAGTTCTAAGTCTAGGGGACTGATGACTTCAGATGTTAAGCCCCAGAGTGCTCAGAGCCATTTGAACCATTTGAACCTTCCTGAAGTCAAGGAACACGACATGAACCTCAGCGCCGCTGTCTACAGCGTATAATTTATGAAATAATTATTTTTTTCATGATTTTTCCCTGTTAACGTAATCGGACATTATGAAAAATAACCCACAGCCTCCAAAGATGTGAGATTATGTAGAAATTATAATCGCTGCGGAATGTTTTGTTTAACAACTAATAACTCTAGCTCAGTTGTTCTTTTATCACTCACTTTCTCCTTGGCGCCTTTCCTGTCTGCACGGAAAGCAGGAGGTGATGTACATCTTAGATTACTTACAAAAAATTCAAAGCTGTAATATTTTTGTTTAATATCACTAATATTTCCTTTCCTAACATTAAATGTTTTCGCAGACTTACTACGGTGAGCGCCTCATGAACTTGGGTTAATAATACGTTGATCTATTGATCGGCCGCCATTGCTGCTTCCTTAAATGTGTATTGAATGATCAATAAAAGAACCAGCGTTTACTCAAAATCCATTTTACGAGGTCCGATCCTTTTGAAAGAAGTACTGCTACTCAGCACAAATAATGACGTTTAAATGCTCAGTTTCTTTCGTGTTCAAGCATCACTGTTAGTAACGGACCAACAGTCATTGATTGTGCCAATTTTATAGCCACTCCCTTTATTAAGATAATTCCACTTTCTCTTCTTGCTAATCACACAAAACAAATAGCATTTAACCTTTCACTCAAGGAAAGGAGGAGCAATATAATTCTTCTTGCCTCGTGGGATGAAACCGTTGTTCAGGTGGGCGGCTTCGTGTTACGAGCTTAGCAGACGCAGCCCGCTGCCTCATTGTCATGCCAGACAGTGGGGCAGCGGCGGAACGTGTGTTCTGCAGGGCTAATTCGCCACCAGCGGCCACCTCGGCTAATTAATTAGCTCCCCACTCAGCCATTAGGTGTCGCGCAATTTCATTACAGCTCACAGTTTCATTCATGCTCTCTCCCGTTGTCGCCAACAGAAACAGTGGGCAAATCCTTTTACAGTATATTCTAGCATTCTATTCAATTTTAAAAGAGATTCATTTCTCTGAATGGTGTTGCGTGACTATTTTCATCTCAAGGGAATACGTCACACAGTTTCTGGATGCAGATTAACGAAGAACTTTTGCGCCCGCATAAATCATCTGTTTCTGAGAAATTATATTCTTTCTCCGAGCTGAGTTCATTTTCCAGATGGTTCTATTTGGGGTTTGTTAATTAATTAACCGCTTGATTACAAATCTCGAATTTTTTATAACGTTTGATTTCTTAAGAATGTTATATTTGTGGCTGTATGAAATCGTACACATTTCTAAAAAATTGGTAGATATGTTGACGTTGATATAATTTACTTTTACTGTGGTTCCCAGAGTATATTTAAGGTTATATTTGCACTCTAAGTATCACCTACACTGAGATGACGGACGTCATGTCATAGTGATATGCAAATATACAGATGGCGGTAGTATCGCGAACTTAAGGGATACAAGGGCAGTGCAATGGCGGAGCTGTCATTTGTACATGTGACTCATGTGAGAAGCTGGTGGTGTCGCCATGATCGTGTGGGCTGTGTTTACGTGGACTGGACTGGGGCCTCTGGTCCAACTGAACCTATGACTCAGTGGAAATAATTATGTTCGGCTACTTGGAGACCGGCAACGGCCTTGCCGCAGTGGATATAGTGGTTCCAGTGAGGTCACCGAAGTTAAGCGCTGTCGTGCGTGGTCGGCACTTGGATAGGTGACCATCCAGGCCACCATGCGCTGTTGCCACTTTTCGGGGTCCACTCAGCCTCGTGATGCCAACTGAGGAGCTACCCGACTGAATAGTAGCGGCTTCGGTCAAGAATACCATCATAACGACCGGGAGAGCGGTGTGCTGACTCCACACCCCTCCTATCCGCATCCTCCACTGAGGATGACACGGCGGTCGTACGGTCCCGGTAGGCCACTCGTGGCCTTAAGACGGAGTACTTGGAGACCATTTTCAGCCATATATGTACTTAATGATACCAAACAACGATGGAATTGTTATGGATGACAGTGGGACATGACAGAACGTCCTGGACAAATGGACTGATTTCGCCACCCACATCGCCCAACATAAGTTCCATCGAACATTTATGGCATGTAATCGAGAGATCAGTTCGTGCACAAAATTCTGCATCGGCAACATTTTTGTAATAATGACGATTATAGATGCAGAGTGGCTCACTATCTCTGCACGAGACTTCCAACTACGTGTTGAGTCCATGCCACGTCTAGCTGCTGCACTCCACCGCACAAAAGGAGATGCGACACGATATCATGAGGTATCCCTCCTGCCTTTTGTCACCTCACTGTATCGCAAGTGTTCTCGTATAACTGACCAGCGCGTTCTTAGAGCACTGTATATGCGACTGTAAATAACAGAACACCCTGGTTACTTAAATTTGGTCACTCTGGCGTGGGCTGGGCTTACTAATCCATCATCCGTTTTCAGCTCCTTGAAACTACGACTCACAACACGCAGGGAATGTTCTGTCTCTACCAACCAACCTCCGTTCATTCCCATTTTTAATAATAAATACGTAATAAATAATATAGTTGTTTATGTGCAACACTGACGCCAGCGACATGCACCTTTCAAGTTTCTCTGTGATGCAGTATGCCTTCTCATTAGGTGCTGATGTTTTCGTTCAGTTATTGTATTGTGTTTGGATTTGTTTCATAGACCAATCTGTTTAAGTGTACCCACAGGAAAAAATCACATGTTGTTAGGTCCGACGAACGTGGTGGCCATAAATACTTGCTGACAGTTCGTTTCTCAGACAAGACGTCAATGTTTGAGATATGCGTTAGATGTGTAGCATGTTGCCTCATCTGGCTGGAAGAAGCAGTATTGTCTTGCACATTCAGTGAATCGATACAATGATGCGCGTTTCTGTTATACCACAACAAACGCCTATTTTTCTACATGGAGTGGTTGCTGACACACAATGTTAGGGTTCTCAGTATATCGTGTTCTGTGAATTCACATGACCGAAAGATGCTTCATCACTTGCGATGTATTGGAAAGGGTCTAACAAAACATCGTTGATGTTATTCAGAAGCTATGAGAAGTAGTCTGCACATTTCTGATTGTCATGCTCCCGTAACTGCTGCACAACCCTCACCTGATATGACTTCAAATTGAGACTTTTTAATATCCACTCACATGCACCTGTTGGGTCAGTTTAAGTGTAGACCACTTAGGGCTCTGAGTAATTCTTCGGCGAATGTCTGCAATAACTTGCGGTATGCGAACTGGAGAAATGCTTTGTCGTTTTACATTTTGCACAGATCCGTAAGTGCACCAATTTTAATGCGGACTCTTTGTTGCTCTCTTTGCTGGTGGTTCACTGTTCGGATACCTGACCTCGAAAATTTCACGAGTTTCATTAATTGAACCAATTTTCACATATACTTCCAGAATTTCAATTCTTCCTTCTAACGAGGAAGTCATTTTGCAGACCACAAAGAGGTAAGTCTAACTTCACTGATGAAATAAACTGAAATCCTGACAGAACAATGATAACAATCGATTGTTGCATAAAACTATCCATTGTTGTTGCTGTTTATCCTATTCCAGAAGCCGAAACATTGCATTCGTATTCAAAGGAGAGGCGGGCTACTTTTAACTGCGCTAACCTGTATTTTGGATAGCAATTACAGGAATGTGGCGATTGGTTTTAAATTTTTCTGCCTCCTGCAGACTTCTGCCCATCTTATTAAGTTAGCTACTGTAAAGTGTTACAGAATGACTTCTTCCCTATTCTGTGATCAAACAGCGACAGCCTATTTGAATGATTATTTTACAGCGTTGACTGTAATCTTTTACCTTTCACTAAAGTTATTTATTTGCACTGTTTTAAGGACTACAAAAATCAAATTGTGTTAGTGTCTTCAACAAGACATAAAACTATATTTGTCTCATAATGAACACAACATGGACACTAAACACCAAAATACTGTGTGTCTTAAACACATGAATCTCAACATCCCATCCGCTAAGAAGCTGCTTATGGAACAGTTCAAGTCTTCTAAAACAAGAAGGGGAATCCAATCATATAAACTTTTTCTGAAAATCTTCTCCGAAAACTGAGGTAACATTTCCAAACAACAAAAAATTGTTTATTCGTGTAGTGGGTTTGTAATTACTTATTATTGTTTTATTATGTTGTAGGTAGTGGGGAGCGGGCGTGGTGATTACGACGATAGATAATCACCCGCACTCCCGTAGAGCCAGTGGTTCTACGTCCCCACAGTTTTACGGAATGTTCCCATGACTTTAATAATTAAAAGAAGAAAAGGTTATTGTCCGTATTCCAATTGAGTTAATAAATAACGTTCTGTGCACTGTGTAACACATTACCTTTGCCATTTTATAAAAATGGTTGTTATGAACAAACGGCAGAAAATTGTTGAGATAAATGTATTTATCCCATTTCTCATAACGGGATTATATCTGTGTCGTTTTGTGGTAGTCAAACTCTCTGTCTAAACCACAATTAATTAGGTATGCTTAAACATTTTTATGTTTCCCTTCTTTAACTGTATTAACCGTCGGAAGGAGATAAAAATCAAAATAACCTTCGATGAAAGTAACAGCAAGGGTAAGAACATTAGAAGTGGAATAGGAATTCCTTTAAACGCAGAAGACAGAGCAGATATGTAGAAAGTGTACATTGAAGGCTTCTACGAGGGGTTGGAACTGTCTGATGTCGTGATAGAAGAAGAAATAGGAGTCTGTGCGGAAGACATAGGTGATACAGTATTAAAGTCAGAATTTAGCAAAGCTTTGGAAGACCTGCGATCAAATAAGTCAGAACACAAAGGTGAAATTCCATCGTAATTTCTAAAATGACTGAGAGATGTGGCAACAAAACGACTATTCAAGTTGGTGTGTAGAATTTATTAGACTTACGGGAAAATACCATCCATGCAACTCCAAAGATAGCAAGAGCAGGTAAGTGCGAGAAAGCACAATCAGCCTAACAGCTCACGCATCCAGCTGCCGAGAAGAATAATATACAGAAGAACGTAAAATAAAATTTATGAGATGTCAGATGACGATGAGTTTGCCTTAATGAAAGATAAAAGCACCAGAGAGGCAATTCTGACGTAATGCTTCATAATGGAAGCAAGACTCAATAAAAAACAAAAGAGATATTTGTGATAAACCTAACATCAGTATTGGTCTCTATGAGGTAGACGAAGTTAAGGAATTCTGCTTGCTTGGGAGCAAAATAACATGTGACAGACGAAGCGATGAAGCAAGGAGGACATGAACAGCAGACTAACACAGTCAAAGAGGGCATTTCTGGCCAAAAGAAGTCCACCAGCATCAAACGTAGGTCTTACTTTGAGGAAGATATTTCTGGAAATGTACAGAATTGTAAGGTAGTAAATTATGGACTGTGGGGAAACAGAAACCGAAGAGAAATGAATCATTTGAGATGCGATGCTGCAGAAGAGTTTTGAAAATAATATGGGCGGCTAAGGTCAGAAATGAGAAGGAATTTATGGAAAACACTGACAAGAAGAAGGGACAACATGACAGGATGACATGATATGCGTTAAGACATCAGGGAATAACTTCTTTGGTACTGAAAAAACTGTAGAAGGTAAAAACTGCAGGGAAAGATAGAGATGGAAGTACAGCGAGGAATAATTGAGGATTTGGAAAAAGAAACTGTTTTTAGGTGCATGAGCCTTATCGCTGCAATAATGATAAAAGGTAATTCTGTTTACTTTTAAGAAAAATTAACGGTTTATGGAACTACTAGGTAAATGAGTTGTTGTGGCCTTATTCCGAAGAATGGTGTAATACATCTCTCTACGCTATTCTGTCGTGTGAAAGGCCCTTCATCTCTGCTACACACATCCATTTGAACCTGCTTATTGTAATCGAGCCTTGGTGTCACTCTACAGTTTTTACTCCCCACATTTCCGTCTATTACGAAACTAACGATTCTTTGGTGCCTCACGGCGAGTCCTGTCAAATGAGCCAAGTTGTGCCATAAGCTTCTTTTAGATTCCGCATTCCCTGACCACTTACTCGATCTACTCATCTACTTTTCAAAATTCTTCTTTAGCATCACATTTCAAAAGTTTTTATTCTCTTCTTGTCGGAACAGTTTATAATGCTAGGCAAATAAAACAAAATATTTTAATTAATTGTTTCACATGTTTTTACCTGTGCTACACATAGAAATGCCACAGCATAAAAAGACAGTATGACCGCGCAAATATTTTTATAGACTATCTACTGTTAAGACACCAGTAGTATAAATTAATTGTTCTAATAATGCATCATTGTTACGGAGAAATTATTTGCAATAAGTTACATACGTTTTATTAATCAAATGTACGACAAGTGTTGCATCCTTGTTGGGTCATATAGTACCATTCTGTAAATAAGGTAGCCTGCAAGTACAGTACTTGGACACATGATACGGGTTTAATCCGTCCTCCACCCGAATACGCGTCCAGTGTACTAACCACTAGACCACCTCGCTCGGTCGATCAGTAGGGTGGTTCTATGCGGGTATACGGGCTCTCCCAGTGAGGTGGCGTAACGCCTTCGCATGGAACGGATATTGCGTTCAAAAATAGAGTTTTGTAGCCAAAAGAGTGGGGAATAATATGGGGTATCGGCATTCTCAATAAAACCAACCCGCTTTGAGAAAAAAAGTGTTGCATTATTTTTAGATAGCCCATCGTATGAATGTTGGTAAACGTCTTTAGAATGTACGGAGAAGGCAAGTTAGATTATACGCGAAACCAGCAGTCGCATTAAATTATACTGAACACAATACGGTAGAAATAAATGTAGCTTGAAAGATTTTCTCTCTTTGATGCTGACGCTACTGATGATGAGGATACAACTAGTACTGGCGTGACGTGAGCTATCACCCCTAGACATCTGACACAAAGAAATGAAGCACCTTGCAAACCTTTATGCATTTTGACGAAAGCTGCCCTATAGGGATTATTTTTATTTAATGTCGTGCTAGTATTAGGTGCACACCCATCATCAGTAGCGTCAGCATTAAAGAGACAAAATCTTTCAAGCTACATTAATTTCTACCGTATCGTGTTTGGTATTATTTAATGCGGCCGCTAATTTTGATTATAATTTAACTTGACTTATGTACCAGTTTCTCCGCATATCCTAAAGACGTTTGCCAACGGTGGGCTTTCAATAAATAATGCAACAGTGTTTTATTATTTGAGTGTTCAAATGAAAGGTACGAAACGTCGTGACAGCCAAACCGGCAGATATTTGCCTATGCCACTTTGCGGATAGCATAGTGAGACATCTAAGGACGCAAATGTAGTTTCCAGCGTGGTTATGCGCAATCGTGGGCACATGAAGTAGTAGAGAAGCTGACAGCCCTATGTTCCGCCCATCTGACACGGCAGTGCATATGAGCACATCATGGCGTTCACACTGCAAAATTCGACGACTATACAGCAGCGAGGTGTTTTCAGATTTCTGACTGCTGAAAGGGTTAAACCGGCCAATATTCACAATATTCAACGGCAGCCCTATACAGGAAGGACTGTGTCCGATAAGTTGGTGAGAAAGTGGGGTGCCCGTTTTCGTGAAGGTTAGAAGTTTCTGAGTGATGACCCGAGACTAGGATAGGAAAACACGGTAATCACGGCCGGACCCATCAACAAAGTGAACGACCAGTTGAGAAGTGATCGACTTGTAACAATGAATTCCCGGAAGTTATTTGAAAGTTGTATACGCCAGGAGAAACTCAGGTCTCACAGTGTAGACAAATGTGCACCACAGACTGGGTTACCGAAAGGTGTGCATGCAGTAGGTTCGGAAGAAGCTCAGTGAACCATATAATGAACTGCGTTTGCGGCTAGCACTGCAACACCTATTCCAGCGTCATGAAGATCTCACTTTCTTGGAGCGGATCGTTGCCGATGACTAGAGCTGTGCTATCACTTCTGGTCACAGTCATACAATGAAAGTATGCATCGTCAACCCCCCACCCCCCCCCCCACCCCCCGGCCCCCCTAAAAGTTTCAAACCATTGTTGTCAGCAGGCAACATGATGCTCAGCGTCTTTTTGGAAGTCCGGTACCGAGTTCCTCGAACACGGAAGAACCATTAACAGTGACGTCTAATGTGGGACACTTCGTAGCCTACGCAAGTCCATACGTCCATCAAGAGCTACTCATGGAGGGACTGATTCAGCTCCATGATAACGCATGCCCAGACATCTCCAAGTCATGCAGAGTATAATGGCCAACTTCAATTGTTAACATCTTGAACATCCGCCCTGCAGCCCGGACATGTCACCTTGCGTATTCCATGTATTTGATCTTCTGAAAAAACATCTCACACTGTAGCGCTTCAACACTGACGAAGAACTGAAGGACACAGTGGAGGACTGTCTCGTGTCGCAGCTACAGGAATTCTGGGAACACGGAATTCTTTGGCTCGTGAAATAGTGGAATATTTGTCCTCAGGAGTTTGGTGATTGCTTTCGTATAAAGACTTCAATTATACCCTCAGCGTTGTTTCGTATCTTTACTTTTGAGTGTCTAGCAGTTGCCGTTACAAACTTCTAGGACTTGTAGAGATGAGTGAGTACATAATATTTTGAATAGGAACCCATGTCCGGAAACATCATCCAACGGTGCTACAGAGATTCGAAGTTACAGGCGCCGGGGTCTGTAAATGTATGCATATACGAAGTGGTTCCGCGATGGTGTGCAGACTTCCTAGGACGACGAAGAAATGCAAATGTATCAGTTTGAGGTGAGGGTATCTGTACTGAAAAAGAACGAGACAAAAGTTATAAACAAAACCGTTCTGATACCCCTGACAGTGGAGTACATGCACTTGACTGTTGTTGCTAAGATTGTAGAATAGGCAACTTTCAGAGATGGCAGTATGAACGAAAACAAGATAAAATGTTTACTGAAGATGAGTTATAAAATGCGTACATTAAGAGCTATGACCACATGTTCAGTAGAGGAGACGTGTTTCACAGTAGCGAAGATGAACAAGTGCTCATGGCTCCTCAGGGATGCATTTTAAGAGCCGATGTTTACGGGACATGTTTTCCTTGTTTTGGTCCATACTACCACCTCTGAAAGTTGCCTACCCTACATTCTTAGCAAGTACAGGTATTCCGCTGTCATAGGTATCAGAATTATTTTTGCTTATTTACTTTCGATTCATTCGTTTCCGAACCAGGGAGCTTTACTTCAAATTAATACATTTATCCGTCTCCATCATCCTTGGAAGTCTGTGACATCATCACGGAATCACCCGATATATACAAACATTTACAGATGCCGGCGCCTATAACTTCGATGCGCTGTAGCGTCGTTAGATGACGTTTTCATGTATGGGTTACTGTTAAAATTATTATGTACTCACTCCACTGTACAAGTCCTAGAAGTTTGTAACGGCAATTTCCAAATACCCTGCATACATTCATTGTTCACAAGCTGCACCACTTGTTCAGGACATCATGGTGAAATTCGCTGTTGTTATTCTGGGAGCGTACATTCGAAGGAGAAGATATGGGCAAGGTATTAGTGTCTGCCACATATATCTTGTGAAATGACCACAACGGGAAACTCATAGATACACTACTGGCCATTAAAATTCCTACGCCACGAAGATGACGTGCTACAAACGCGAAATTTAACCGAGAGGAAGAAGATGCTGTGATATGCAAATGATTAGCATCTCAGAGCATTCACGACCGCATGTTGGCGCCGGTGGCGACACCTACAACGTGCTGGTACGAGGAAAGTTTCCAAACGATATCTCATACACAAACAGCAGTTGACCGGTGTTGCCTGGTGAAACGTTGTTGTGATGCCTCGTGTAAGGAGGAGAAGTGCGTACCATCACGTTTCCGACTTTGATGAAGGTCGGATTATAGTCTATCGCGATTGCGGTTTATCGAATCGCGACACTGCTGCTCGCGTTGGTCGAGAACCAATGACTGTTAGCAGAATATGGAATCAGTGGGTTCAGTAGGGTAATACGGGACGCCGTGCTGGATCCCAACGGCCTCGTATCACTAGCAGTCGAGATGACAGGCATCTTATCTGCATGGCTGTAACGGATCGTGCAGCCACGTCTCGATCCCTGAGTCAACAGATGGGGACGTTTGCAAGACAACAACCATCTGCACGAACAGTTCGACGACGTTTGCAGCAGCATGGACTATCAGCTCGGAGACCGTGGCTGCGGTTACCCTTGACGCTGCTTAACAGATAGGAGCGCCTGCTATAGTGTACCCAACGACGAAAGTGGGTGTACGAATGGCAAAACGTCATTTTTTCGGATGAATCCAGGTTCTGTTTACAGCATCATGATGGTCGCATCCGTGTTTGGCGACATCGCAGTGAACGCACATTGGAAGCGTGTATTTGTCATCGCCATACTGGCGTATCACTCGGCGTGATGGTATGGGGTGTCATTGGTTACACGTCTCGGTCACCTCTTGTTCGCATTGACGGCACTTTGAACAGTGGACGTTACATTTCAGATGTGTTACGACCCGTGGCTCAACCCTTCATTCGATCCCTGCGAGACCCTACATTTCAGCAGGATAATGCACGACCGCATGTTGCAGGTCCTGTACGGGCCTTTCGGGACACAGAAAATGTTCAACTGCTGCCCTGGCCAGCACATTCTCCAGATCTCTCACCAACTGAAAACGTCTGGTCAATGGTGGCCGAGCAACTGGCTCGTCCCAATACGCCAGTCATTACTCTTGATGAACTGTGGTATCGTGTTGAAGCTGCATGGGCAACTGTACCTGTAAACGCCATCGAAGCTGTGTTTGACTCAATGCCCAAGCGTATCAAGGCCGTTATTACGCCCAGAGGTGGTTGTTCTGGGTACTGATTTCTCAGGATCTATGCACCCATATTGCGTGAAAATGTAATCACATGTCAGTTCTAGTGTAATATATTTGTCCAATGAATAATGGCCAGTAGTGTATTAGAGCTCGTACGAAGGTATACCGACAGGACCAATCACGAATGGAACCATAAAGGGACAAAACGATAGTGGTACCCGAAGTACACTCCGTCATACATCGTAAGGTGGCTTGCGTAGTGTAAGTGTAGATATACACTCCTGGAAATTGAAATAAGAACACCGTGAATTCATTGTCCCAGGAAGGGGAAACTTTATTGACACATTCCTGGGGTCAGATACATCACATGATCACACTGACAGAACCACAGGCACATAGACACAGGCAACAGAGCATGCACAATGTCGGCACTAGTACAGTGTATATCCACCTTTCGCAGCAATGCAGGCTGCTATTCTCCCATGGAGACGATCGTAGAGATGCTGGATGTAGTCCTGTGGAACGGCTTGCCATGCCATTTCCACCTGGCGCCTCAGTTGGACCAGCGTTCGTGCTGGACGTGCAGACCGCGTGAGACGACGCTTCATCCAGTCCCAAACATGCTCAATGGGGGACAGATCCGGAGATCTTGCTGGCCAGGGTAGTTGACTTACACCTTCTAGAGCACGTTGGGTGGCACGGGATACATGCGGACGTGCATTGTCCTGTTGGAACAGCAAGTTCCCTTGCCGGTCTAGGAATGGTAGAACGATGGGTTCGATGACGGTTTGGATGTACCGTGCACTATTCAGTGTCCCCTCGACGATCACCAGTGGTGTACGGCCAGTGTAGGAGATCGCTCCCCACACCATGATGCCGGGTGTTGGCCCTGTGTGCCTCGGTCGTATGCAGTCCTGATTGTGGCGCTCACCTGCACGGCGCCAAACACGCATACGACCATCATTGGCACCAAGGCAGAAGCGACTCTCATCGCTGAAGACGACACGTCTCCATTCGTCCCTCCATTCACGCCTGTCGCGACACCACTGGAGGCGGGCTGCACGATGTTGGGGCGTGAGCGGAAGACGGCCTAACGGTGTGCGGGACCGTAGCCCAGCTTCTTGGAGACGGTTGCGAATGGTCCTCGCCGATACCCCAGGAGCAACAGTGTCCCTAATTTGCTGGGAAGTGGCGGTGCGGTCCCCTACGGCACTGCGTAGGATCCTACGGTCTTGGCGTGCATCCGTGCGTCGCTGCGGTCCGGTCCCAGGTCGACGGGCACGTGCACCTTCCGCCGACCACTGGCGACAACATCGATGTACTGTGGAGACCTCACGCCCCACGTGTTGAGCAATTCGGCGGTACGTCCACCCGGCCTCCCGCATGCCCACTATACGCCCTCGCTCAAAGTCCGTCAACTGCACAAACGGTTCACGTCCACGCTGTCGCGGCATGCTACCAGTGTTAAAGACTGCGATGGAGCTCCGTATGCCACGGCAAACTGGCTGACACTGACGGCGGCGGTGCACAAATGCTGCGCAGCTAGCGCCATTCGACGGCCAACACCGCGGTTCCTGGTGTGTCCGCTGTGCCGTGCGTGTGATCATTGCTTGTACAGCCCTCTCGCAGTGTCCGGAGCAAGTATGGTGGGTTTGACACACCGGTGTCAATGTGTTCTTTTTTCCATTTCCAGGAGTGTAAATGGTGACCAACGTAAGTGACGACACGAGTGGATTTTTCAACGCGAAAACTGAAGAATTTTGTCTTACGTTAAAAACTACTTGCACTGTGATGTTAGAATGGAGTGAAAGTCGCTCACAAACGGAAGTACTGTTGACAGGAGGGCACGGCGCGCATTCCTGCGCCGAGCAGAAGTCGCGGAGTGTTGGATGAGGCGCGCTATTAAAGCTGTGCGCGGAACGCTCGTCCTTTGTGTCTCAAGTCGTAGACAGCCTTTGTCTGCCGCGAGGAGCTTCCGCGAGTGGGCCGGCTCCGCTGTAGGTGGGCAGCCCGCGAGGCCTCAGCCGGAGCGCCGCGCCGCGGCTTCTTTGTACGGAGCGTTCCGCGCGACGCGAAACCGTAAAACGCTCCCCGCGGCTTGCGGCCAGCAGACCGGGGCTGGGCCGCTGCCAGCTGGCACAGCTGCTCCTCCAATCATTCTTTTTTCTCCGGACATTTCTTAATGAGATAAAGTTCCTAAGTAACAAAATCTGCCCCACTGGGCTAGCTAGCTCCGTCCTCGATTAATAGCTCACTGCATCGATTTATCACCCTCCAGGCTCCCGCCTTGCTGCAAACATTCAAACAGCCACTGGCAAACTTTTAGATGCAAAAAACGAATCGGGGGTAATGGTGTCCAGCTAAATCCGACAGAACTCACACAGGTAGCTTTCTCGATGTGAGTTAGGATTCTCTATTACCTTCACTGATTTCGATCTTACATGAACTGAATCACACTCCAAGCAGTTACATTCCGTCGACTGTTTGGCTTGGTTCAAATAGCTCTGAGCACTATGGGACTTAACATCTATGGTCATCAGTCCCCTAGAACTTAGAACTACTTAAACCTAACTAACCTAAGGACAACACACAACACCCAGTCATCACGAGGCAGAGAAAATCCCTGACCCCGCCCGGAATCGAACCCGGGAACCCGGGCGTGGGAAGCGAGAACGCTACCGCACGACCACGAGCTGCGGACCGTCGACTGTTTATTTCACGTCTGTGCAAGCTACTGTCCAGGTGGTCGTGGAGGAGAGAGGACATAGAACTAAGGGTGGAAAAAGAAAAGCAGAAATTCAGAACTCCATCTTCAAATGCTCCAAAAATATTTGCCCAATTTAATTCTCGTACCACTGTAAAGATGAGTGAAAGAGATATTAGTGCCAGTGGTGTCACGAAAGAATTGAAATCGTTAAAACTGAAGATAGCTCTAAGGCTCGAGGGAATCCCTATCAGATTCCATACCGAATTCATAACTAAGTTAGCCCCTCTTTTGTCCATAATATACCGCAGATCCGTCACACAAAGAAATAGTGGCTTGAAGACAGCGCAGGTCCCCCTAAATTGTAAGAAAGACAGCAGAAATGATCCACAAAACTACTGGCCAATATCTTCGACACCCATATATTGTAGAGCTCCAGTGTGATGAAGTACACATATGTCGAACAGGATGTCCGCCATGCCTAACGCAATGGATTTAGAAAACATCGATCATTTGAAACCCATCTTGCACTTCTCTCAAATGAGATTTCTCTCATACATCAGTCATGTAGATGCAGTATAACCGGATTTCCGAAAAGCATTTGCTTCGGTACCACACCTGTGCTTATTATCAACAGTACAATTGTATGGGCTACCATGCGAAATTTGTGTCTGGCTTGAGAATTTCTTGACAGGAAGGACACAGCATGTTATCTTGGTTGACAAATCATCTACAGACGTAGAAGTAACCTCAGGTCTCGCACAAGATAATTTGTAGAAACCGCTGCTGTTCATGTTGTGTATGAATGACCGAGCAGGCAATATTAATAACATCAAACTTTGTGCAGATGATACAGTTATCTATAATGTACTACCTGAAAAAAAACAGCACAAATATCCAGTCCGATATTGATAAAGTTTCAAACATAAGCAACTTGCTTCAAATGTTCAGAAATATAAATTGTGCACTTCACAGAACAAAACGAAGAAAAAGTAATATCCTGTGATTATAATGTCAATGGGTCCCAGCTGCAATCAGTCAGCTCATACAAACACCAGGTGTAGCAATTTGGAGGGATATGAAATGGAACGATCACATGGGCTAAGTCATAGGTAAAGCTGGTGACAATCTTCACATTATGAAAGGAATCTACAAAGGAGCGTTACACTCCTGAATGATATCCCAGTGGATCAGAAATTTTTTAAATATTTTCCCAGCGAGTACCAGAACCAGATCTAAGTCAAGGCAAGTACAGAATACATAGATTGGAATGATAACCTGGTAGAACAGTCAGTATTGCAGACAGCATGAGCACACCACCAACATGAATTGCCACACATTAACCCATCTGGAGGACCATGGTGTCAAGGCAGCAAAGTGACCTCATGGAGAAGGGAGCAAAACGTAGTTCCATTGATGATGTATGGTGAAGCAACAATGTCAGACTCATATGCAAGAACAGCTTTTGACACACAGAACTGAAACCCTGAAGGGCAGAGCTGAGACACTGTGGTGCAGCGTAGAATGCTGAAGGGTTCTGAAAATTAGGGCACACTTAGTTATTTTTGCCATACAATAATGTAGAGAGACCAGTATCAACACCTTGACTTCCACAGCTCAGTTCTCAGTTCGCAGCTAATCGGTCCTAAGGTGGGACTTGTGATGCTCTATCCATAGCCTGCCTAAACGATTGCAATTGAAGATGCAAAGCCAGCCTGGCCTGAGGGACTTAGCTGCTGTGGGCTGCTGCTGCCTCACTCCCACCTTAATTGATGAGAAGATCTGGGCGCCTCCTACCACCTGATCTGCTGCAGGGTTAGCTAATGCTACCTGATGAGCTGCTGAAATACCATCAACATGGAGCAGTGCAGTAACTGCCACTTTCCAACCTTTTTCTATGAGTGGACATTGATATCACTGAGGGGTCATGACCTAACACTTCACGATTACAGCCAACACATGCAGGGCTGCTGACTGCATTTCTAGGACATAGTCTGCAAAACCAATGACAGCACTGTAGTGGCACCACCATTGAAGATGGGAAAAGGTTAAGTCTACAAAACCAATGATAGCACTGTAGTGGCACCACCATTGAAGATGGGAAAAGGTTAACTTCGGTGCAATATTTCTGAGTGCACAAGCTACAGCCATGCGCCAATAGTAGTAATAAATATGTCCTAAGTGCGTGCCGACCCAAACAAGAGAGTAGTTAGAGGTCCTTCTGGGGACGGGGTCTTTCTGAAGGGGGGAATAATGTAGCGGCACCACCATTTAAGATGGTGCAATATTTCTGAGCATGCAAGTTACAGCCAGGCGCGGGTCTCTTGACAGTAAGCTACGCTACAAGCGGTTGCCAAGTGGAATGGAGGCCAAAGGGCTGTAGACCTGCTGAAAAGAGTAAACGCAGCAGTATGCAGGGCGTAAGTTACAGGCAGAAGGGGCCCACCAGCACAACCCAGGTGTTATGAGCACAGGACTTGGAGTGGCAGGTTAGTGAAACAGAGGCGCACAGTCGCTTATAAATGGCTAGGCATTCAAGAGTAACAGCTCTCCTTGACAGCGTGGCATGTTACACCACCAGCTACACACAGCAGCAGATGGGGCTCCAGCATTCCAGTCCATGGCAGGTCGTTGGTTCGACCCTCTGAGGCCAACACAGGGTCCGCAGCCAGCCAGTGGCGAGCCATGCCATGTCTCACTACTACGGGCAGTCTTGTTGGCTCCCAGCCCATGCTGGAGGCATCCCGAGGTGAAGGCCGCAGATTCGGACACTGGATCGAGGGCACTTGTTGTCATCGCTATCGTAGCCACGCCAGCGAGGAAACACACCAAGGGGCCACATTGCAGCTGCCAGCAAGTGGAACTGAGGCAGCAGGGGAGGTGACCGCTAAGTTGACTGCCAGCGCATCCTGATGTCATCACAACTCCATGGACGTACAAGGCCGACACACAGCAGTGTGTTTCATGGGTCGCTGAGGCAGCCATTCCATACCAAGCTTGTTTTGCAGAAAGTGAAGTGGTGTCCTCAGCATTGTGGGACCTGGTGACACAGACCTAGTGGAATGGGGGCGCTGTAGCTGGAAATAATAAATCACTTGGGAAACTCGGACGAGTTTTAATATGGTGCATCCTGACAGTTTCCATCCTCGTCCAACATTCCTCTACAGCACCCTGATAACCTGCTGGTAACCACAGAAGGTGTGGGCAACAATTCCTGAGCTGTGGCTAGCTGACTGTGATGTCATAGTGTACTGAGTATGTGCCTCTCTCATTGTGGTGACTGAGACTGCGAGATGTGCTGGCATGAATGCTGCATGGCCAGTGCTCTTCTGCTTGCCTGACTTCGGGCAGCCTTGAAGGAAGACAACTGCGTATCCATGAATAATAAATGTGTATTCTGATAATGATGTCTCATTAACATCTGTGGGAATTCAACAGACCTTCACCACCATGCCCCAGTCCATGATACTATGGCAACATAGAAGCTGCAGCTCCGACCCTCTATAGCAGACTACTTACAAAATGACATGTGGAATAATCGGGTCTACTGCCGGATGTTTGTGTCGCTCTGGCACAATATTTCGACCACATAACTCGTTGCCTTCTTCAGGTGCTACCTGAGACTGCCGTGTCGGAGTTTTTTGTTTTTTTTGTCTTTTTTGTATTTTTTTTTTTTTTTGCACTTTTCATTCCCTTCTCAGATGGAGAAGGGCGGGCTGTTGTAGAGCGTGCGTTGAGCTCTTTGCAGCCATGGGGTAACGTTTATTCTGCTGTGGCACTCTTTATTTCTCTTGCTGGGGTGCAAAAAAAAGGGGGGGGTTCTCCCAATTGGGAATTTATTTGCAGGAGTTTTACCTTAGCGGCCAAGGAAAACCTGCAAAACCCAGCCAGAACTGCTTGTTATGGCTTGCCTTCTCTTTATTTGCCGTGTTGCCGGCGTTCCCGTGTTGGAGGATCTTGTCCAGTATTTATGCCCAGAGGGCGCTGGGTGCTTTGTTTGCCGTCCACGCCCGCCTGGCGCTGCTTTTAATGTGTTGTCTCTTCCCCGGTGTTCCCTCGGACGTCGCGTCCGACTTGGGCGCCATCTGTGGCTGCTCCCTGAGGCCTCTCCTGTGTCGGGCGTTCCGTTCGCGGTCCGCGCCCGCCAGGTGCTGCTCCTGAAGTTTTTACCCCTCCCTGGTGCTCCCACGGATGTCCGCGCCCGGCTCATACACCATCTGTGGTCGTGGCAGTTGTCTGGGGCCGGACCCACATGTGGCGTTCCGTTCGTGGTCCGCGCCCGCTTGGCGCTGCTCCCGAGGTGTTGGTACTTCCCTGGTGCTCCAACGGACGTCCGCGCCCGCCTAGTCCACCAACTGCAGTTGTGGCAGCTGTCTGAGGCCCGTCTCGCGTCGGGGGCTCTGTTCGCGGACCGCGCCCGCCTGGCGCTGCTTGTAAGGTGTTGTTTCTTCCCCAGTGCTCCCTCAGACGTTCGCACCCGACTTGGTCTCCATCTGTGGCAGCTCTCTGAGGCCTGTCCTTGGTTGGGCGCTCCATACGCGGTCCGCGCCCAACTGGCGCTGATCCTGCGGTGTTGGCACTTCGCAGGTACTCCGACGGTCGTCCTTGCTCGGCTCGTCCATCATCTGCGGTCGTGGCGGCTGTCAGAAGCCCGTCCTGCGTCGAGAGTTGCGTTCGCGGTCCGCACCCGCCTGGCGCTACTCCTGCGGTGTTACTACTTCTTGAGGAGTTTGTTGGTTCATTTCGTTGAGCCCTGATAAGCTCCAGAGCCGGACTCCACACCGAGCTTAGCTGGTAACCGCTGTCTCGGTTTATTAGGTTGTCTGTGAAATTGCCCCTAAAGGCGGAAGAATCAGCAATGATCAACGACATGAGGATGCAGAAGGCAATGGAAACCACTGCATTAAAGACACGTAACGTGTAACCACAGGACATGTGGCCTGTATTTGAAGAAGTGTCATGATGATCTCTCCATTGGCAAAAGATTCCGGAATAGTCCCCCATTCGGATCTCCGAGAGGGGACTGCCAAGGGAGAGGTTACCATGAGAAAAAGATTGAATAATCAACGGAAGGATAACATTCTACGAGTCGGGGCGTGGAATGTCAGAAGCTTGAACGTGGTAGGGAAACTAGAAAATCTGAAAAGGGAAATGCAAAGGCTCAATCTAGATATAGCAGGGGTCAGTGAAGTGAAGTGGAAGGAAGACAAGGATTTCTGGTCAGATGAGTATCGGGTAATATCAACAGCAGTAGAAAATGGTATAACAGGTGTAGGATTCGTTATGAATAGGAAGGTAGGGCAGAGGGTGTGTTACTGTGAACAGTTCAGTGACTGGGTCGTTCTAATCAGAATCGACAGCAGACCAACACCGATAACGATAGTTCAGGTATACATGCCGATGTCGCAAGCTCAAGATGAACAGATAGAGAAAGTATATGAGGATATTGAAAGGGTAATGCAGTATGTAAAGGGGGACGAAAATCTAATAGTCATGGGCGACTGGAATGCAGTTGTAGGGGAAGGAGTAGAAGAAAAGGTTACAGGAGAATACGGGCTTGGGACAAGTAATGAAAGAGGAGAAAGACTAATTGAGTTCTGTAACAAGTTTCAGCTAGTAATAGCGAATACCCTAGTCAAGAATCACAAGAGGAGGAGGTATACTTGGAAAAGGCCGGGAGATAAGGGAGGATTTCAATTAGATTACAACATGGTCAGACAGAGATTCCGAAATCAGATACTGGATTGTAAGGAGTACCCAGGAGCAGATATAGACTCAGATCACAATATAATAGTGATGAAGAGTAGGCTGAAGTTCAAGACATTAGTCAGGAAGAATCAATACGCAAAGAAGTGGGATACGGAAGTACTAAGTGATGACGAGATACGTTTGAAGTTCTCTAACGCTATAGATACAGCAATAAGGAATAGCGCAGTAGGCAGTACAGTTGAAGATGAATGGACATCTCTAAAAAGGGCCATCACAGAAGTTGTGAAGGAAAACATAGGTACAAAGAAGGTAGCTGCGAAGAAACCATGGGTAACAGAAGAAACATTTCAGCTGATTGATGAATGGAGGAAGTACAAACATGTTCCGGGAAAATCGGGAATACAGAAATACAAGTCGCTGAGGAATGAAATAAATAGGAAGTGCAGGGTAGCTAAGACGAAATGGCTGCAGGAAAAATGTGAAGACATCGAAAAAGATATGATTGTCGGAAGGACAGACTCAGCATACAGGAAAGTCAAAACAACCTTTGGTGATATTAAAAGCAACGGTGGTAACATTAAGAGTGCAACAGGAATTCCACTGTTAAATGCAGAGGAGAGAGCAGATAGGTGGAAAGAATACATTGAAAGCCTCTATGAGGGTGAAGATTTGTCTGATGTGATAGAAAAAGAAACAGGAGTCGACGTAGAAGAGATATGGGATCCAGTATTAGAATCGGAATTTAAAAGAGCTTTGGAGGACTTACGGTCAAATAAGGCAGAAGGGATAGATAACATTCCATCAGAATTTCTAAAATCATTTGGGGAAGTGGCAACAAAACGACTATTCACGTTGGTGTGTAGAATATATGAGTCTGGCGATATACCATCTGACTATCGGAAAAGCATCATCCACACAATTCCGAAGACGGCAAGAGCTGACAAGTGCGAGAATTATCGCACAATCAGCTTAACAGCTCATGCATCGAAGCTGCTTACAAGAATAATATACAGAAGAATGGAAAAGAAAATTGAGAATGCGCTAGGTGACGATCAGTTTGGCTTTAGGTTCAAAATGGTTCAAATGGCTCTGAGCACTATGGGACTTAACATCTGTGGTCATCAGTCCCCTAGAACTTAGAACTACTTAAACCTAACTAACCTAAGGACATCACACACATCCATTCCCGAGGCAGGATTCGAACCTGCGACCGTAGCAGTCGCGCGGTTCCGGACTGAGCGCCTAGAACCGCTAGACCACCGCGGCCGGCTTGGCTTTAGGAAAAGTAAAGGGACGAGAGAGGCAATTCTGACGTTACGGCTAATAATGGAAGCAAGGCTAAAGAAAAATCAAGACACTTTCATAGGATGTGTCGACCTGGAAAAAGCGTTCGACAATATAAAATGGTGCAAGCTGTTCGAGATTCTGAAAAAAGTAGGGGTAAGCTATAGGGAGAGATGGGTCATATACAATATGTACAACAACCAAGAGGGAATAATAAGAGTGGACGATCAAGAACGAAGTGCTCGTATTAAGAAGGGTGTAAGACAAGGCTGTAGCCTTTCGCCCCTACTCTTTAATCTGTACATCGAGGAAGCAATGATGGAAATAAAAGAAAGGTTCAGGACTGGAATTAAAATACAAGGTGAAAGGATATCAATGATACGATTCGCTGATGACATTGCTATCCTGAGTGAAAGTGAAGAAGAATTAAATGATCTGCTGAACGGAATGAACAGTCTAATGAGTACACAGTATGGTTTGAGTGTAAATCAGAGAAAGACGAAGGTAATGAGAAGTAGTAGAAATGAGAACAGCGAGAAACTTAACATCAGGATTGATGGTCACGAAGTCAACGAAGTTAAGGAATTCTGCTACCTAGGCAGTAAAATAACCAATGACGGACGGAGCAAAGAGGACATCAAAAGTAGACTCGCTATGGCAAAAAAAGGCATTTCTGGCCAAGAGAAGTCTACTAATATCAAATACCGGCCTTAATTTGAGGAAGAAATATCTGAGGATGTACGTCTGGAGTACAGCATTGTATGGTAGTGAAACATGGACTGTGGGAAAATCGGAACAGAAGAGAATCGAAGCATTTGAGATGTGGTGCTATAGACGAATGTTGAAAATTAGGTGGACTGATAAGGTAAGGAATGAGGAGGTTCTACACAGAATCGGAGAGGAAACTAATATGTGGAAAACACTGATAAGGAGAAGGGACATGATGATAGGACATCTGCTAAGACATGAGGGAATGACTTCCATGGTACTAGAGGGAGCTGTAGAGGGCAAAAACTGTAGAGGAAGACAGAGATTGGAATACGTCAAGCAAATAATTGAGGACGTAGGTTGCAAGTGCTAATCTGAGATGAAGAAGTTAGCACAGGAAAGGAATTCGTGGTGGGACGCATCAAACCAGTCAGTAGACTGATGACCAAAAAAAAAAAAAAAAAAAAAAGTGAAGTGACAAGTGACCTTGATCTCGATGGCCTCCTTTATGACACTGTCCCAAAATCTTGGCGTCTGTGTCACGACTTTGGTGTTGTTACAGTCCATTGAGTGGCCGTGCTCCAGACAGTGCTCCGCTATGGCAGATTTTGTTGCCTGTCCGAGTCTGGTGTGCCTCTGGTGTTCTTTGCACCTGACGTCCACCGTCCTGGTTGTCTGGGCAATGTATGACTTTCGACACTGGCACGGGATGTTGTAAATGCCTGGTTTACGTAGCCCCTGGTCGTCCTTCACACTCCCTAGCATGGTCCCAATTTTGGAGGGTGGACAGAAGATACTCCTTATATCATATTTTGAAAGAATTCTGCTCATCTTTGCAGAAATAGGTCCAGCATATGGCAGGTATGCCACCTTCTTCGCCTCCTCTGTCTCCTCTTGTGTACCCTGTGGTGGCCTGGTAGTACGAAGTGCCCTTTGGATGTCTGTGAAGGAGTATCCATTTCTGCTGAACACCAGCTGTAGATGTTCTATCTCTGTGGCCAGACTTTCCGTATCTGACAGAGCTCGAGTCCTGTGAATTAATGTTTTCAAGACTCCATTCTTCTGTGCCAGGTGGTGGCAGCTACTGGCTTGAAGGTATAAGTCAGTGTGGGTGGGCTTACGATACACAATGTACCCCAAAGTGCCATCTGCCTTCCTCTTGACCAGGACATCCAGGAATGGGAGTTGTCCATCCTTCTCTAGCTCCATAGTAAATTTTATACTTGGGTGGTGTGAATTTAGATGTTCCAAAAAGTCATCTAGCTTCTCCCTACCATGGGGCCAAATGACAAAAGTGTCATCAACATACCTAAGAAAGCACTTGGGTTGGTAAGTGGCGGTCGCAGACGTCCGTCGGAGCACCAGGGAAGTACCAACACCTCGGGAGCAGCGCCAAGCGGGCGCGGACCACGAACGGAACGCCACATGCGGATCCAGCCCCAGACAACTGCCACGACCACAGATGGTGGACGAGCAGGGCGCGGACGTCCGTGGGAGCACCAGGGAGGGGTAAAAACCTCAGGAACAGCCACAGATGGCGGCCAAGTCGGGCGCGGACGTCCGAGGGAACACCGGGGAAGAGACAACACATTACAAGCAGCGCCAGGCGGGCGCGGACGGCAAAGAGAGCACCCAGCGCCCTCTGGGCATAAATAATGGACAAGATCCTCCCCCTCACCACAGAAGTAACGCAGGCGCCACAACCTCTGTTACAAAACACAAATGCCGCCCCAAACAACACACCAATACCCGCACAAGCGGCCGCTAACCCCACCAACAGCACCTCAGGCTGCCACACCCAACACCAACACATCACCTGGGGGAATATTGGAAACACTATTCCCCCGACACACGACCATTGAAATCCTTACCAAGGTGCTGATGGCCGTCACTACACTCATCACCCAGCTCATGAGCGCCAAACCCGGGCAATACTGGGCTGTCATACACACTGCCATCACAACACTCTTTCACACTCTTACATGAATAATATACCACACCTGGCCCATAACGCAGACCCGCACACACTATCACGGATCCTGTTCTGGAATGCAGACTCGATCCACAACAAAAGGGCAGAATTTGCCGCGTTCATGGAGCGCAAGGGAATCCTTGTCGCACAAACAATTAAACTTTCCTGGCTACTGTGTCTATCGTACCGACCGACCGGGCGACGCCGTGGCAGGTGGAACTGCAATCGTCATACACAAAGACATTGAGCACACAAACATAGAGCTCCCTGAACTGGAAAAAATCGAGGCTACGGCCGTCAGAGTCAAGTTCAACGGAGCCTACACCACACTGATATCGGTATACAACAGCCCTGTAGGCATTTCAACACGTGATATCAGCACATTACTCAACATCTCACCGCGAGTAATAGTCGCTGGAGATCTGAACGCAAAACACCCAGAATGGAATTCACGTATACGAAATCCCAACGGCAAAAAACTGTACGAACATTCACTTGGCAGAAACTACATTATACTAGCGCCGACTGAACCGACGCACATTCCCTATCAGAGGGGACTCAGGCCAGACGTGATAGACATGGCCCTCATCAAGGGCATTACAACGACACTCAACGTTGCCGTTGAAAACGATCTGCCCTCAAACCACCAACCTGTAATACTATACATTGAGGAAACACTGCAGCACATGGAACAACGCAAGATGTTGGACTACGGGCGTGCGAATTGGACAAGGTTCAAGCAAACGCTCGATAGCCACATCCCACCTATACACGAAATTAATGAAACAGCACAAATTGACGAGGCAGTAGAAACCCTCACTAACGCCGTCCAGGACGCAATGGCAGGCACCATACCTGATCGCACCTCACAACAACGCAGTGCGGCCCTGCCCCAGGAAATCCTGGGCCTAATCTCAATGAGGAATCGCCTCAGGAGACAATGGCAGCGCACCAGGCGTCCGTACTTCAAACGGCACATTAACAGACTACAGGGCATCATACATGATAAAATACAAACACATAGAACACAACAGTGGAACCAAAAACTCGAAGGGCTGGACACCACACGACCTGGCGTGTGGCAACTAGCCCGACACTTTACCAGGGAGAAAATATACACCCCAACGCTTCAAGGGCCCGTCGGACCTGCATACTCAGCGGAAGAGAAAGCAGAACTAATGGCCCGAACACTCGCAGCGTCATTCACACCGAACCTGGTACCATCAGATCCAGTGTTCACACTTGCTTCTGACCAAGAGGTTACACGCATTCTAGCCCAACCATCGCGCGACGACATTCGACATGCTAGCACAGCCGAAGTCTCCTGGGCTATAATGCATTCCGCCGCTAGGAAAGCCCCTGGTCATGATGGCATTCAAAACCGTGTCCTCCAGGAGTTCACGGATAAAGCAACTGAGTACCTAACACACATAACGAATGCCATACTAAAACACCAACACTTCCCCGCCTTTTGGAAGACGGCCAAGGTCCTGATGTTCAGGAAGCCGGGGAAAGACCACAGCCTCCCACAAAATTACCGACCCATCAGCCTTCTGAGCTCGCTCAGTAAGATTGTTGAGAAGGTGATTCTCAAACGCATCACTAGGCACTGCATAACAAATGACATCCTGAGACCGGAGCAATTTGGCTTCAGGAATCACCACTCCACAACACAACAACTCCTACGGGTCGTTGAACATATAACACATGGTTTCAACATAAACAAAGCTACAGGGGCAGTGTTCCTGGACATCGAAAAGGCTTTCGACCGTCTATGGCACAACGGCCTCATCCGCAAACTCAGCGACGCGGGATTCCCCGACGGGCTGCTGCGTCTAATACACTCATACCTCACAGACAGGAGTTTCAACACTGATGTGCAGGGAAAACAATCAACACGACACGGTATACACGCGGGAGTACCCCAGGGAAGCATCCTAGGGCGCCTACTGTTTAACCTCTACATAAACGATCTCCCAACCACACACAACACAATGATGGCAATCTACGCGGATGACACAGCCATCCTTGCGCAAGATTGGAAACCATCAAACATTACGTCACGCCTACAGACTGCACTCAGAGTGGCCGAGCCTTGGTTGGAGAAATGGCGTGTTAGAGTAAACGTCGACAAGTGCGAAGCCGTTCTGTTCACTAGAAGACCGAAGCAACTGCGCAAACACCGTTACTGCAGACCAATAACCCTACATGCACGTCCAATACGTTTCCGCGAGAAAGTCAAATACCTCGGTGTCTGGCTGGACCGGAAATTACTCTGGGGGGACCACATACAACACATGACCAACCGAGCTAGCGCGAGGCTCAAACAGCTCTATCCTATGCTCAACAGGCGTAGCACACTGAACAGAAGGGTGTCGAGGTCCATGTACGTGACACTTATCCGACCCCTGATGACGTACGCAGCTCCTGTCTGGGGATACGCTGCGCCTACACGCCTGCGCCGTCTGCAGCTCATACAAAACAAAGTACTCAAAATCATAAGCAATGCTCCACGATACACACGCATCGCGGACCTTCACCGGGAATACCGACTTGAGACTCTCACGGAGGTAATCCACAAACTCACCACAAGACTATACAGAAACTCCAGACATTCGCAGAACCCGTTTATTCTGAATCTGGGGAACTACGACCATAACCATAGATGGAAACATAAAAGACCAAAAGACATACTTGTAAGGGCATAACATCTATGGCCAAGCATACGCAAACATAACGGCACAGGCGAGCCCCTGTTAATCAGACGCTATTACTGGATATCCAGCTGAAATACACTGCCGAATAACTGGCACCACACAGGGAAGCCGTACCGTACACCGCATGCAAACAAGCTCCACACATCCCCCACACAGTGAGACGATCTATGGCCGATCTCCCACTACTGTATAACGATCTTGAATGTTCCAGGAATGTAGCAGCTGCAGCCACTGGGATACATCGCCATCGCTTGTCACGGTAATGATGCATGATACCCATACTAACAAATCCAACCTTGCATGAGCTATCGCAGCTAGTAAGCCACTACTGCTCTTACTACCCATCCCACTGTCGCAGAGGTTTTTTTCCCATGGCACGAGCCATGGCACTTTTTTCCCTCTGCTCTTCAAATCGCTACCCTCACTCGCGTTTCGTCCACTATCTATCACCTGATGGACCGTGTTAATGCGTAGCCTTACCCAGACGCACGGACAACATCACAGCCCAGCATCCTGTGATCCACTTACTAGATAACTAACATGTTTTACGGAGGTGACAGTAGAACTTTTGGTTTGGTCACCACGTTGGTGCGGGCGTGGAGGGGCCCCATCTCTCTCTTCTTCCAACACGGCACTTTCGTGAATGGCAGCTGTCGCGCAACGCGGCGATGAAGAGGGCTCTCAACAGGATGAGGAGGGACATAAAAGTTGCCGTTGCCAACCACCGCCATCAGGACTGGTCCAACCGCCTGGCCACTCTTCGGGTTGATGATGGTACCGCCTGGAAAGCCACGCAGCTCTTCCTCCGCCGGCGTCAGAAGATTCCGCCGTTACAAGTTGGTCGCAACATCGTCAGCAGCCCAGTGGACAAAGCCAACGCCATTGCTGACGTTTTTGAACAAAATTTCCAGCCCGTCATGGAACCCATGGATCCGGATCACGTTCGCCTGGTTGCTCAACGTCTCCCGATGTTCCTCGCTGCCCCTACGGGTGACGACCATATCGACGAGGTGGATGCTGCTGAAGTCTCCGATCAACTTCGACGGCTCAACACGCGCAAGTCAGGCGTCCCTGACCAGATTACAAATGAAATGCTACGACGAATGCCACCGGCAGCCGCTGAACACCTGGCTCGCCTTTTTAACAGCATCCTCCGCACTGGCTACTTTCCTCAGGAGTGGAAACACGCCGAGGTCATCCCCATCCGCAAGCCTGGGAAGGACCCTCGTCTCCCGAGCAGCTACAGGCCCATCAGTTTGCTGCCATCTGTCAGCAAAGTCTTTGAAAGGCTGTATCTCTGCCGCCTCCTGCGTCACATCAGGGAAGAACGTCTCCTGCCGGACGAACAATGTGGTTTTCGCCCTGGACACGCGACAACACACCAACTGCTTCGCCTCGTTGAAGAGGCCCTTGATGCCATCGAACGGCGGGAATATTTCGGAGCCATCTTCCTGGATGTTTCACGGGCGTTCGATTCTGTATGGCATGAGGGGCTTCTCTTCAAGCTCCTGGATCTCGGTGTGTCCCTGCCGCATGTCCGTCTCTTAAAATCATACCTCGCCGACAGAAGCTTTCATGTACGCACGGAGGACCTGTTGACGCGCCGCAGGGTTAGGGCTGGAGTTCCCCAAGGGTCCGTCCTCGGCCCCATACTATACATCCTGTATACCGCAGACATGCCGCGAATGGACAGGGTCCGCCTCGCCCTCTACGCGGATGATACGGCGATGTACATGCGCAGCATGAATGCAGCTCTGCTCCAACGACGCATGCAAGCAGCGGCTGACACACTTAGTCAGTGGGCCAGGAGGTATCGCCTCAGCTTCAATGGGGCTAAGACGCAAGCCCTCCTCATCACCAAGAAGCATATCCCTGCCGACCTCCCGCAGATCACATCAGGGGAACCGCCGTACCTTGGGGCAATACCGCTAAGTACCTGGGTGTGACACTGGATAGAGGGCTCACGTGGAGGCACCATATCGACGACATCGTCAATAAGGTCAGGGGTCGACTGTCTCAACTCTACCCCTTTCTCAATCCGACACCTGCGCTCCCTCCAGAACTGGGTGTTGCGCTCTATCTTACACTTATACGTCCGCTTATCGACTACGCCGCTGTGGTTTGGGGCAATGCAGCAGCGACCCATGTCGATCGTCTGCAACGCCTTCAGAACCGGATTCTACGTCTGGCATTGCACCTCCCTCGGGACTTCCCGTCGGAATACCTTAACCGCCTCTCCAACATTCCTACTGTTCGAGAACGGTTTCGTCAGGCTGCACGGCTCTTTTACGAGAAGTCCGCGCAGTCCGAAAACCCGCTCCTTCGAGCCCTGGGCCAACGAATGCAGCGTCTTAACGCAACCAGATGGCCCCACCTGCTTCGCAACCACTGAGTTGCCAGCACGTCCAGAACACCGTCCCCGCAGACTGACAGGACATCACACATGAAGTCAGGCCACATCACACGCTCCGTCAGTTTGGAGGAATAGCCTTCCGGCTTAGACTCCACCGGCCCACAGGGGCTCATCTGTCCCTGTCAGGCGGCAGCAGCAAATAGCCAGTAGCCAACACGGCAGTCTCAGGTAGCACCTGAAGAAGGCAACGAGTTACGTGGCCCGAAATATTGTGCCAGAGCGACACAAACATCCGGCAGTAGACCCGATTATTCCACATGTCAAGATCTCGCCGGGAATGCCTGAAGAGTTACTTACAAAATGTTTGTACAACCTATCCAAGAATCCGATAGTACTAACAGGAACATTGAACGTATACAAAGAAGGGAAGCATTAATAGTCACAAGTTTGAGTTACAGGAGTATGTCATATGAGATGCTGAAAGAAATGATATGTGAAATGCTTGAAGAGAGACACAGCTATCTCATGAAAGCCTGGTTAGAAAGTTTCAAGAAACAACTTTAATGGATGTTACAATTTTGTATTTGTGGGGATCCACAGCTTTCAGATGTTCAATAAACATGGTTTATAGTAGGCTATAATGCGATTTTTATTCAATCATGTGATAAAAAAGTTCTGTGGTCTATCTTTCAATAGAAATAGTCAGGTCTGGCTTCTGTGTACCTAGAAATAGCTTTCAGGTACTGATGATGTTTGATGTAAAGCTTTCGTTATAACTGGCATGCCAGCAGTTGATGGAGTATTTTATTTCTATTCTTTGTGGAATTTATTATGTACCTCTTGTATATTTTTGTTAATATGATGTTTAAAATAAGGCAGCTTTCCCATTGATACGCCATGTACCGTATACAGTATGTCCATTTGTATGCCCTTAATGTATTCTTTGGTCGCTGACTGTTTTTATACGTGACATCATCCAAGTCTGGCACGCCAGAAATATATGTAAAGAGCCTATGATATGTGGCATCGAAAGTCATAAAGTCTTTGGATGAATAATTATCTGTGACTGCAAATTACCAGCAGCTGTCAGTTACCGTGTGGTTGTACACAGAACAAAGTTCAGAATACGATCTTAAAAGGTGTCACTGTAGTGTGGATCCTTTCGTAAAATGACAGAATATGGCTACTTTTTACTTGTAATTGAGAGTGATTTGAAAATGACATGAAGTACAGATGTAACAAATGTAAGTAAGAAATTTGTGCAGTAATGTTTTATGTTAATGTGAGGTGTGTTATTTATACACGGCGATGTATACAGGCAATGCAGTGCTTTTCTGTGTAGGTTTTACAGGTGCCTGACAATGACGCACAGACGAAATTAGTTAATTGCACGATTAAATAAAAATCGCATACAGCCTACTATGGACCATGTTTACGTTTATTTAATTGATGTATTTGCACTCAGTGTAATTTGTGCCCATACAGAAATCTGTGAAACTTGTGTCCTGTTTTCCTGAAACCTGCGAGTATACTAAGTCATTGCTTATCTACATCCCCAGAGTCTTCGACTGCCAGGAATGCTCTGTTGAGATGCAGTCTACCTGTACTGTGAAATCTTTGTCCACCCCACTGGACGACTGCTTGAACAATAAACCTTGGTAGAACTCTAAATTCCTTAGGGTTTAGTTCATGTGTATCATTTCTTACGTCAGTGTGCTTGAAAGATTCTAGCTCATCAGGCCATTCTTGAACTTCCTTGATATTCAGTTTATGATGTATGCCATGAAATCGTGTGTTACTTTTCCACTTCAACCACATTCAGCTGAAGAATGTTGTGCAGCCAAAATGATCTACAACATACATTAAACAATATATCACGAAGGAACCTCTGTTTCCTGTACAAACAATGAGCCTTAAGCAGGACCTAATTCACTTCTGTCAAATGTATATCATGAAGTGCTGCCTCCTGATTTACTTTTCACCTCTCAGCAGCTCCCTGTATTCACTCAGTCGCCATCCACACTGTTGCAGCGTGTCTATCTCAGCGTGTGGGTGGAAAATAACCTGCTTTCCTTATATCTTTAGCTGGTCATACGTTCCTCAAAACTAATACAGGTGCCATCCCTATTGCTCCATACAGCTGTTCACTAATTATTCCCTGGAAATATTCCAAAAATGTATACCAGCCCCTGTTCAGTGCATGACAATAAAGCAGCTCACAGATTCCCTAATGATACCTGTCCTTCCTGAAAACATGTCACATTGTGATACAAAAATATCGTGAAGCTCTTCTCTCCATCCAATTGACTCAAGGTGTCCTAATTTATCATCTACCACTCTTTTAGAATCGAATTTCTCATTATTTCCATTGTACCACACATCTTCTGTTCATGTCTCATCAAAGAAACTCGCTGAACAGCCGTTTTCTAGAATCCTCTTTACCACACAATCCTCGAAGTACAATGTGAATGGCTCATTCTCAGTACATACCACAACCATTCGCCAACATCGTTTGTGATGGGAACACAAAATCGATCTAGCTTGTTTCTGGATTTCTACTGCTTTTCTTGTTGCTTCTCTTCTAATTTTCGTTTTCTGCATCAGAACCTGAGGCGATGTATTCTCCCACAGACACTCCTTATAAACAATACTGCTCATCATGGACAACTGACTGCCAATGTCAAAAAAAGAACGAATTTCTTTATTCTGAATTCCTACTCTAGGTACAGGATAACCTGGAATCTGCTTATATCATGCCTATCGCTGTGAGAGCATCCCAGAGACCAGTGACCTATCCTAGGGTCATGGTTCCAACCGTTACTTACTGTTACTATTCGATGGAGAGCGATGCTGCCAACCTTTCCATTCGTCCCAACAACTGTCCAAAGTCAAAGTAGGAAATAGCTTTCTGTACTTGGTGCTCACGCCTTATTGCCACTGTCACAGCCCATCTATTGTAGGAGACACTGAAATGCTCTTATGTTGTTGATGAAACTCCCAACTATGACAATTTCATGGTGGAGGCGATGAGACAGTCTGTACATGCATATCCTCACTAGTTCCCCCAGTTCATAAGGAAAATCAAGGTTTCGTTACACTTAATTATTTCTCTGAAGCACTGGATTGTATTACTTAAATTTGATTCACTTGCACCCGCATCCCAAGAATACTGATCTTTGCCTAGTCCTGAGTACTTTTAGATCAAAACTCAGATAGGAATGCGCATCTTAAATCTTCATACTTCTACAGTCTCACATCATTAAGTGCATTCTGTAAGATGGCAAGAACTATGCCCCTTGCATGAAGTCATTAAAGATCACCGAACTCACGTTGAGCGAACAGTAGGGCTGAACAAAAATTACTGACAAGGTACAATGCATCTTGTAGAGGGTATAGCATGGATATATTGGAATAATTAATGTTGAGTGATGGTTTTAAAGCAATTCACGTGACATTTAATCTTAGTGGAAACGCATCCATTTACTGGAGCCTAGTTTATCCCAGGGAAGTATTAGGAGTTGACCACAGCTGGGTGGCGGCGCATGGCTTGGGAGTTGTGAAGGGAAGAGGCAATAGGCAGCTTAGGGCAGCTCAAACTCTGAGAAAGCGGTAAAGGGGCGCGGCCTCCAGCTGCCTTAAGATGAGTGACATTGAGGGGGTGGTTGACCCCATACTGGTGTACCGGGAAGCAGATGTAGAACTTGTACACCTGTTGATAAATGTCCATCGTCCCGTTTTCAGTGAAACATGCGAGAAAGCCATGCAAAGCTACGGTGGAGCGGTCAACAGAGGCCGAAATATGCGTATTCCTGATTATAGCAACTTCACGCTGAATTCACGGTCCGCAGAGTCTGAAGTAAATCAGGTGAAGAGCGACAGAATGAAATACGCCGGCCTCCAATGGGAACGTAGGACCAAGGAACTTGAAGTACTCTCCTGGGAGTCAGAATTTCGGAAAAACTGGTGTTTTATGCAGATGCTAACCTTGTTGGGTAGCCTGGGAGGAGCTAAATAGCAGAAGTTGAGAGGAAGGGAAATTTTGTGGGAATTTGTTCACTTCCCAGAGCAGGCATTGGTCGCCACTGGGAAGCGACGCATAACTAACGGGACTTGCGCTGCAATTGGCGTAAGTGATTTTAGTGGAGGGGAAACCGAAGCGAAGAGCAGACTGGCAGAAGTCTCCATAGAAGTCCAGCTTGCCTAGAGTGCGGACATGGCGCTCTTTACTCAGCTTGCCTGAGAGAGAGTGAGCATCTCTGCAGTTTAGGACTTAGCGAACAGAACGATTGAACTTGGAGATAGAAAGTTTTCATCAGCTATGTAGTGAGCAAGATAGCTAGGAGTGAATAGACGAGCGCAGCCTTGCAGCACCACGAGGTCGGCCGACGTCCACACAACGACGCCGCTCCGACACGCTGTATTCGGTGATATTGCGCCCGCTCCGGCCTGAGTTAGCCCACTGATTAATTTGTTGGATCACGTCGGCAAAGTTTCCACGAGGGTTTCATGGGCCGTGTATTGTAGAATTCGTCTCGTACTTCACATTACGCCTGGGTCAGTCGATGGGAATAAATTTTGATTTATCGCGCTTTGCTCCACGTAAACGCAATTTATTCCCACTGCCTGTTAGGAGAGTCATGTAACGTGATGATTGAAGGTCGTGAGTTAAAATAAATTTGTGATAATCGACTGCATCTGTTGTCATTCAAGTAGTTGAAATCCCAAGTCACTTTCTTAATTAATTTTATGTTCAACAATTGCATCTGGTGTTCAATAGCTGAATATAATATCAATGTGCACCCCTTTTTAATTAAAAGAGATCAATTCTGAATCAATTAATGTGAACACTGCCACCGCAGTTCAATCAGGAGTCACAGGGCCTTATTACCTTCTTTGCGTTATCCGATATTGCGGCAGTTTTACACTCTCTGTTGATCTGTTAGACAATTAGCTGGGGTGAACACACGCCAAAAGCAGATAAGTGACAGGTGGTGTGTTACAATTCGTGCGTCTGCCTTTCCTCGTAGGAGCCCACAGACGAAATTATACTTCAACAGAGGGGACCAATATATTGGCAATGCTTGGTCAAAACTGATCAAGCCACATACGTGGGTGTTGCTGAATCAAGGGATAAAGAAACTACGCATACTTCTCGACCAAAAGGAAATGACGTCGGGCCTCATCCTCTCCTCAGTCAGTCAACTCATCTGGCTCATTTGGCCTAATCTATACGGGCGTCACACTAAGTCGGTATAGGATTTCCTGTAATACATTAAATTCTTCTGTCTCACTGTGTATTCTCTTGTTCCCTGTTCTGAATCCAGCATTTGTAATGTCGTTTCCACAGTTTAATTACTACTTTTCACGGTCTATTGGGACTCATGCAAAGTTTCCCTACAGCTTCTAATTATTTCAGTCCGATTCTCCCTGAATCGATGAGTGGAGTTCCGTGCTGTCGCGTACTGCAATGGGAGAAATGTGATCAAAGTCCTCATCTGTATGAAACCGAGCCTCTTTCCAAAATTATCATACGATTCGCTATCCGTTCAGCTGCCTTGGCTTGATTTTCTGCCACTTCAGCTACTTTAATGAGTATTTTTGACGCTATTGGTTCACTGTTTCTGTGTCCTGACTTCGCTTATCTCCTTCCTAATTTATTCCATGATCACTTTACTTTTTCCAATATATGCATCTAATTTGGCGTTTTACGCCCCAATTTTTTTCCACTAGCCCGTACTCGATATTAAAATAAACTGAACACATCAAAAAAAGTTTTTCATCATCTCGGCTCCGAGAGCGCCGGAACCTGTACAGAAAATTGGAATAGAGATCAACATAAACATCATTTCCGCTCTTTGTATTTTTCACGAAAACCACACATTGCATGTTGCACCACCATACAAAGAGACCTTCAGAGGTGGTGGTCCAGATTGCTGTACACACCGACACCTCTAATACCCAGTAACACGTACTCTTGCATCGATGCCTGCCTGTATTCGTCGTGGCATACTATCCACAAGTTCATCAAGGCACTGTTGCTCCAGATTGTCCCACTACTCAACGGCGATTCGGCGTAGATCCCTCAGAATGGTTGGTGGGTCACGTCGTACATAAACAGCCTTTTTCATTCCAGCCCAGGCATGTTCGATAGGTTCATATCTGGAGAACATGCTGGCCACTCAAGTCGAGCGATGTCGTTATCCTGAAGGAAGTCATTCACAAGATGTGCACGTTGGGGGCGCGAATGAAGACGAATGCCTCTTCAATATGCTGCCGATGTGATTTCACTGTCGGTCAGGGGATAGCTTTCACGTATCGTACAGCCGTTAACACGTCTTCCATGACCACCAGCGGCGTACGGCGGCCCCACATAATGCCAACCCAAAACAGCAGGGAACCTCCACCTCGCTGCACTCTGTGGACAGTGTGTCTAAGGCGTTCAGCCTGACCAGGTCGCCTCCAAACACGTCTCCGACGATTGTTTGGTTGAAGGCATATGCGACACTCATCGGTGAAGAGAACGTGATGCCAATCCTGAACGGTCCATTCGGTATGTTGTTGGGCCCATCTGTAGCGCGCTGCGTGGTGTCGTGGTTGCAAAGATGGACCTCGCCATGGGCGTCGGGAGTGAAGTTGCGCATCATGCAACCTATTGCGCACAATTTGAGTCGTAACACGACGTCCTGTGGCTGTACGAAAAGCATTATTCAACGTGGTGGCGTTGCTGACAGGGTTCGTCCTAGCCATAATCCGCAGGCAGCGGTCATGCACTCGCACGGCCTGAGCGAGGCATCTCATCGACAGTTCCTGTCTCTCTGTTATCTCCTCCATGTCCGAACAACATCGCTTTGGTTCACTCCGAGACGTCTGGACACTTCCCTTGTTAAGAGCCCTTCCTAGCACAAAGTAACAATGCAGATGCGATCGAACTGCGGTATTGACCGTCTAGTCATGGTTGAACTACAGACTGCACGAGCAGTATACTTCCTGCGTGGTGGAATGACTGGAACTGATCGGCTGTGGGACCCCCTCTGTCTAATAGGCGCTGCTCATGCATGGTTGTTTACATCTTTGGGCGGGTTTACTGATATCTCTGAACAGTCAAAGGGACTGTGTCTGTGGCACAATGTCCACAGTCAACGTCTATCTTCAGGAGTTCTGGGAACCAGGGTGATACAAAACTTTTTCTGATGTGAGTAGTATCAGTGTCTGTACTGCACGTGTACTGCCAGTCTGTTCAGAGCCTCTACGGAGCACAGGCGGTCTCCCTCTGTCAGTGTCCTCGAGCGGCTGCTCCCTCGTGTGGTGTGTAAGTCAGTGTCCGAGAATTTGTCCCCAGCTTCTCCTAAGCGCATTATGTCGGCCAACGAAACTGTTCTGTTCTGGGAAGAGGCTTCCCCGGTGCTGTCACTGGTATCCTTATCTGCGCTTTTTCCATGTTCGCGGCTCTTCTCGGAACAGCTCTTAATTTGAGACCAAGTGTATCTATGCACATCCAGGTCAGAAAATGAAAGTGTGATCAAAACCCAGGTGGAATGCTACATGAAATTGTCTCTCCTTAAGTAATTACGTCGATACACACGAAAACCGCATATACTCACTGAGACTCGGTCTACATAGAATTCATATATATGTAAAACAAAAACCCCAAAATACATGAGAAAAATACAACAAACAACGCCATATTTCAACGTTGTTTTACGCAAGACCGAATAGCGCGACGTACTGGTAGAGAAATTTTACGGATTAGACACTTCATTAAATTTAATGAATAACCAAAAGTTTTGCGATGTCGAAAAACAAAAGTTATGGGCGGCATCGCCTTATAAAAGATGGCCACTCATGTCTATTTTTAAACTGATAAATTAGATTTAACCCTCAAACAGAGTAGTGACTTCTTTGATTATAAGTAGTGTGGTAGGGTCCAATGGACACTGCTTTGCTTCAGCCATCACAAGTAATTTATTTTACCTTAATCACGAATATTTATTCATAGATTTCATATTTGCGTATATCAGAATACAAAACAATCAGAATAAACCACGAAAGGAAAACAAGATTATGTAACCCTGCCTAACAGGAAAGTGAAATGAAACACAAAAAATAACACCCGTTTATTGTGTTAGAAATAACATAAAACAGTAATAGATTGCGGTAAGACGAACATAGTAGCATATCATGAACTTCACGTATTAATTGGTTCATAATTTTTCACAAATGTTCAATTATCACTCAACTTTTTTCCACGCTCTTTGCACATCACTGAACGACAGATTTGGCAAATTTCTTCTACGTATCTATGGTAAGCAAACATTCCCATGCTTCTAATGGACTGGACGAGTCTCCCAATTTGCTTGCAGGGTCCTTCAATGTAGGATATTTCATATCGGTTTGTGAGCTGATGTTCTCACACTCCCTTGAGTTTCAATAGCGGACCTCGTATGCCTTTTCTTCCATAGAAACTAGATGCCTTTGAGAGATTGCAGGGCACTTCTGATTTGGAGTTATGCCGCTTCATGTTCTTAGTGAAGATGATATTCATTACGAGTTGACTTCATACATAATGATGAGATGGTGGGCAATAATTAATGCTCTTGCTTGCGTGCTCTAGGGAAGGAACAACGGTAAGCTTTACCTACATTCAAAGGAATGGGTGCAAATTTAAATGACTCCAGTAAAAGAGCACATCGACGGTGGCCCGAAGAAGCGCGTTTTTTCTGCGGAACCTAGGTGGAAACATTTCCGGATGGCCGAGTTCTCTTGCTCTTGTCAACACATTAAAAATTCAAGTATAAGCTACAGCAATGGAGTGAAAACACTAGGAGATAAGTTCACCAGTAATTCATACGAAGTGGGTGTTGCTGTCAGCAAACCAGGCTCCCGCCCATTCATTGTCCTCATGAAAATCTGTAGAGCACAACCACGAAAGCTTAACAGAGGTTTCTAACGAGAATAACCAAGTAATCATTCCAAAAACTAAGTTGAATACCGACAAAAATTGACACAGGCGAAATTTGGCTACATAAATCCCTTGATAACTGAAGTTAATAACTGCATGGATTGCCTACAATATGGAACGGAAACGACTGACTGGGTTCCCAAACAAAATGTTTCGTAGTAAGCGCCCTCAGAAGCAGCATGAGTTACTTAGTACAGACCCCGACTTACTGTTGCCAAATACTTTTTAAAACATCCCAGACGCTGTGCTCTGGTACCACCTTCCAGGGCGGGGGTCATCTCAAGCATTAGTTTACTTAACGAAATTTAGAACGGTAGTTAGGTGGAAAATTCCACAGTCCGCGCCTTGGTCTGACTGATCTCTCGCAAGCTGTACTTTTAAAAAGAGCGGCATCAACTGTCTCCGCCTGGCCATGCCACAGGCCAAACTTTTTTATATTTAATATTTCAAAATGTTGTCTATATCACGTAACAAGTAATCTGGTCATTATCTCACGGCAGGCTAACGCTGCCCATCATGTTGACTAATAGGTACAATACCAAAACGTGGTATGGACATCATTTCAAAAATATTAAAAATAAAATAGTTTTTAACATCTGCCTTTCGTGCGACCTCCCAGACTTGTAGGTCACAGCATATTGTCGCTATGCTTTATGTATCTTACTTTCACATACTGTTAGCTTCTTTTTTTGTGTATTACCAGTTTTACCATAAGCGGAATATTGTAACGCAAGACCGCTAGAGTTTTAGTCGTACACTCACAGCGTATTGTAGCTCACGACTTTTGAATAGAAGTCTGTAGATTGTGCATGATCACACGATCTGGCAGATGCCAGTTTTTCAGTAATTATCTAGAGTCGCATATTAAATACACATCCGTCTGTTGTATTCCTATCCTTATATATACTGTATTTTTCATTTTATTTTACACACTCATGCTTCTCTCTGTAAAACTGTTGCATACTAAATACGCTTCCTGTCATTCTGCGTGTAACTTTGTAACTTTTTTTTACCTTGTTGTTGGAATACCAGTATAACGATTTTAACGTTTTTATATATGCGTTTCTGGATACTAAATTACGCATCTGTTGCAATTTATTATTTTATTGTACAGCTAAATGACTAATTACATTTTTATAGATTCATGCCATTTTGTGGTGATAGTTTTCGCCTGTCTCCTGGCAGGACATGGGTATTTCTTAGATAATAAACTGGGTTATGTAATAAATGTATTAGACTATTATTTGTAATTTATAACTATAATGTATCAATTAACTGTATCAGTACGTCTGTACATCGAAACAAATAATTTTCATAAACACCATATAGTACTGCCATCAGGAGCTCTTATTCATGTGTGCCGGCCGCGGTGGTCTCGAGGTTCTAGGCGCTCAGTCCGGAACCGCGCGACTGCTACGGTCGCAGGTTCGAATCCTGCCTCGGGCATGGATGTGTGTGATGTCCTTAGGTTAGTTAGGTTTAAGTAGTTCTAAGTTCTAGGTGACTGATGACCACAGATGTTAAGTCCCATAGTGCTCAGAACCATTTTAACCATTTTTTTCTTATTCATGTAATATTTCGATGTGAACAGTGCGTCGGTTTGCATTCAAATGTCATCAAGTAATTTAGACCAGGTACTTTATATGTGTAATAGATATTTTGGTAAGTTTTACCTTTGTCACTGACTGCTTGATTCTTCCATTTTTACGATATCCGTTTTACGTAATGGTGTCAAAGTTTCTTCGCTGATATCCTTTCATGTATTTCTCTTGTAGACTCTTTGAGATGGAGTATGGTTGAAACGCATAAGGCAGCATAAAATTAATAAATACGATGGTCAAGACTAATATCAGTCTTTTGTAGATTAAAAATGGCCGCAACATGTCACAAAGCATTTTGCTGCAATTGTACAGTTTATCGGAATACTGATATAGTATCCTGACTGTACAGAATAATTATAAAATAAAACTGCACAGTACTGATGCAAATGACAATACCGTAATTTTAGATTTAGTGAATGACGAATCGTTGATGTCAGCAGGCAAGGTGGTAGTTTGAGGTACTCTGATGAACACTCGCCAATAGATAACGCAGCGAGGGAAGTCATACTGCGTTCAGGGTAAAGACATTTCGACTGTCAAAATTTTAGCAGTAAACTGTCGAAGTATTCGTAAGAAAGTTCCCGAATTAACTGCCTCTCAGGAAAGTTCTCGCGCTCAAATTGTTCTCGAGACTGAGAGTTGGCTTATAGCCGAAGCAGAAACGTCTGAGATATTTGGCGATTCCTGGAATGGATGTCGGAAAGCCAGACCCCTAGTTGGAGGCGACTTTAAGCTAGACTGGGATGTCAATGGATTCATTGCGGAGGTACAGACAGACAGACAGTCGTGCGAAGTACTTTTGAACACGTTTTCTTAAAACTGTCTTGAGCAGCTAGTTCGGCAGCCCACACGCAATTGAAATGTGTTAGACCTTGTAGCTACAAACAGGCTGGACCTTTCGACAACATCAGCATAGAAATAGGGATTACCGATCTTGATGTCATTATAGAAAGTGTGAGCGGTTAATCGTAGTTAATAAACCAGTCAAGTAGGCTGGGAGAGTGTTTCTGCTAGAAGGATCAGATAAGCAGTTGTTAGTGTCTCACTTAGACAATTAACTGTAAACATTTAGTTGACATCATTTATTTCCAGTAAGATGGACGTAGAGGAATTATGGGCAATGTTTAAGTAGATTGTAAATCGTGGTCTGGAGACTTATGTACCTGATAAGTGGGTTAAGGATGGAAAAGACTCACACTGTTTAACAATGAATTTAGGAAAACGCAGAGTATGCAGAGGTTGTTGTATTCTTGGTTCAAAAAAGAAAGTGTAAAGATGACAAGCGAAGGTTAGTAGAGTTTAATGCGTTTGTGAAAAGACTTATGCACGAAACATACAACAACTAACATCTTCATACCTTAGCAAAAGATCTGGCAGAGAAACCGAGAAAATTCTGGTAAAATCGCGGGGCGGATCTATGGCTACCATCCAGTCACTCGTTGACCAGTTATTGTTGCAGCTGAAGAGAGCAAAACAAAACCTGAAGTTTTAAATTTCACGTTCAAGAAATCGTTCACGCAGGACAATAGTACAAACATACCGGCGACTGACCATCGAACAGACTCCTCTATGAACGACATTAGTAATAAGCATCGTGGCGTAGAGAAGCAACTGAAAGAGCTGAAAACGCTTAGGTCGCTACGTCCGGATGGAATCACAATTCGGTTTTACAAAGAGAACACAACGGCATTGGCCCTTACCTAGCTTGCATTTATCACGAATCTCTCCCCCAGCGCGAAGTCCCAAGCGACTGCAAAAAAAGCTCAGGTGACTCCTATGTAAAAGAGGGGCAAAATATTGGACCCGCAAAATTACAGACCAATATCCGGTCTGCTGCAGAATCCTTCAACATATTCTCAGTTCTAATACAATAAGTTTTGTTGAGACCGAGAAGCGTAGGTCCAAGACTCAGCATGGTTTTAAAAAGAATCGCTCGTGCGAAACTCAGCTTGCCCTTTCTCACATGATATACTGCAAACCATGGATGAGGGGTAAGAGGCAGATTCCATATTTTTAGATTTCCGGAAGGCGTTTGACACGGTGTTCCATCGCAGGCTGTTAACGGAGGAGCGAGCATATGGAATAGGTTCACAGATATGGCGAGTGTTCATCAGAGATAAGGTTATCATCAGGAGAGCCTCAGGGAAGTGTGATAAGAAAGCTATTACTCTCTCTCTCTCTCTCTCTCTATATATATATATATATATATATATATATATATGATTTGACGGAGGGGATGGACAGCAATCCGGTTGTTTGCTGATGATGCTGTGGTGTACATTAAGGCGTCGAAGTTGAGTGAGTTGAGTGACCGTGGGAGGATACAAGATGGCTTAGACAAAATTTCTAGTTGGTGTAATAAATGGCATCTAGCTCTAAATGTAGTGTGTCACACAGCAAAGTTGGTAGCAGAACATGGTTACATTTGGAAGTAGTGTTAGTTGATTGAACATCATTTGTCACCTATGTTATAGGAATTTTTAACTAGTAACTTTGGCAATAATTTTCTTGTTTTGTCAGAATCTACTTGTGTGTATGGAGTTTCAGGTGCACTCAGAAGATGATATGGCGCCTCTGCCAGTGATGGCAGTTGGCTACCTGAGGAAAGAGCAGTTCAAGTATAATTTGCAAAATCATGGTTAGTCAGAAGACGGGGATGTCAGGGAGGCTGTTCACATCTTTGCAGGGCGGCGCCACTCCTGATACAGACACTTGTGATCGTTTCGGCCAAGCAAGTGGTGCACTGAAGTACTGCGCCACTTCTCTTTCTGATCTTAAGAAAGAACTTGCGTGCCTAGAGGCTAGTCACCCATCCCAAGCACAAGTGTACCGAATCCAGGTGCAGATGGTGCACTGGTTTAACCGAATCGAGGTTCTAGGGCTAATAGTGTCTGATTTACAATCAAAGGCGAAGATAAGAGAACTGAAAACCAAATTAATGCAGTTACAAATACTTTAAAATGTGGTTGTGGTCCAGGCAAGAGTCTTGTTATTAGAGAATTCAGGAGATTCTTTCAGCACAGGGAGATGGAGCGTGGACACTGAGTCACGACATTTTGCTAACTTGCCACCGATACTGCTCAACAGTTAGTAAGGTTTTATTTTATTTTATTTATTTATTTGCCAATTTAGAGAGGGAGGTTAATGTGTTCAGGGTTTCAAGAAGTGTAATGTTTCAAATGCTGTATCCCTTGTCGAGGCTCATTGGTTAGCGTTGTCTAGGTGGACCATGGGAGTTTGTGGGAGCTACACACTAGGATACTGAGGAAGAGGTTGTTGGCCAGGGTTAGGAGTGACTAAATTAACCAACACCGTTTTTGTGGCCAAAACACGAAAGAGCTAATGACCGAATATATATGGGAGGGATGTCACAGTCTGTGGTGGTAGGCACTATTGTGCAAGACACAAGGCCAGAGGATTACTCCTGTGTTTGATTCGCTGAGAGGCTAGCCACTGACAATGATACACCGTTTGGTGAGTAGCATTGAGAGCATGACATAAGCTGATATGAGGCGTGGGCGTGATGCAGGATCAGGTCAGCTGAGTGACAATGATGCTGGTAAGGGCGGCGTCTCTGGTAATGCCAGTGGCGTTAAGGGGAGCTGCTACCGCTGCAGCGACGTGGGCCACACTGTTCGCATCTGTCGTGTTGGGTAAAAAAGATGGTCGAACAGTTGATGCCAAAAGGAGCACAGGCAGTTTCCATCTTCCATTTTGCTGAATGCTTGCAGCACGATCAGGGCAGTGACTGGTAAACCGCTATCCGTTGAGTGCACTAATCTTAATCACGAGCCAGTATGTTCATTGTTAGACACAGGTGGCGGTATATCTTTATTAAACTATGCATGGTACCTCAGGTGTCGTTCTATTTGTAAATTTTGGGAATTAAAACCTGTCAAACAGACTTCTACGGCCGTTAAGGATCAACTGCTTGCTCTGACAGGGTTGTTGCATGTTTCCAGTGGGATCAGTGATTTTTCCTGGTCCTTGGAGGTGCCGGCGGCGAAAGGTTTGAGCACTGACATGCTGTTAGTATGCGATTTTGTCAAGAAGCCTGGGTCAGCGATGGTATATTCTGATGAGTTTTCTGTTCTAAGTTCTGCTCATCCGTTGTGTTGGCACTCTACTTTCTCAGGTTTTTGTTCGATAGTAACCGATCAAGGTGGGCCTGATGTGAGTCACTTGTTCAGGGAGCAAGCCAAGAGGTTCTAAAAATGTTACAGGCGTTCCCAGAGGTTTTGACTGATAGATTAGATGTGATTAACAAAATCTAATATTGTACCTGGGTGTCAGATGAGGTGCCAGTTAGCCAGACCCCTTACAGGCTATTATTGGTTGGTTGATTTGGGGGGGAGGAGACGAAACTGCGAGGTCATCGGTCTCATCGGATTAGGGAAGGTTGTCGGCCGTGCCCTTTCAAAGGAACCATCCCGGCATTTGCCTGAAGCGATTTAGGGAAATCACGGAAAACCTAAATCAGGATGGCCGGACGTGGGATTGAACCGTCGTCCTCCCGAATGCGAGTCCAGTGTGCTAACCACTGCGCCACCTCGCTCAGTATAGGCTATTGTCCCATAAAATGAAAGCGTTGCGTCAGGCACTGGAAAACATGTTGAGAAGGGAGTTATTCATCTCCTTATACCTCTCTGATTCTCTTGGTGGCAAAGGGCAATGGTGGAGGATATGGGCCTGCAGTTCATTATAGGATTTTGAATCGTAAGTTAACTCTGGAATCCATTCCTGATCTGGCGCATCCGGAAATGTCTTTCCTTGGGCATCTGGTCTCGAACAACGGGGTGAGGACTGACCACTCGCGAACTCAGGTTCTACATAACTTTCAGTCACTCAAAACCAAGAATGGGATAGCCAGTTTTGTGAGGATGGTCAATTTTTTTTGAAAATTCGGCCCCTGTATATCTGCTGCGTCTGAAGAGGATAGTGTCAAATGGACCGAGAGCCAGCAGGCAGCCTTTTTACGGGTTGAAGAACACGTTAAGTAATGTTCTGGTGTTCGCCGTTCCAGGCTTCGACCACTTATCCCTCTTACAAACAGGTGACTCCAATTCAGGTGTAGTGGCAGTATTGTTGCAGGAACAGGAAGGAGAATGCAGACTGGTGGCGTTTGTATCCCGTTCGTTGACTCCCACTGAAGATAGATATTCAATGTAAGAACTCGACGCCCCCGTCTTTCTGTTTGCCACCGAGAAATTCAAGTTCAGAGCATCACGAATTTACACTTGTAAGGGACAATCAGGCACTCACTTTCGTGTTGGTACTCCCTCGTAAAACTGGGCAGTGCGGGTCGCTGCCTACAAATTCTCCGTCAGGCGTATAAGGGGACGGGAGAATGTGGTGGCTGACACCCTCAGACGAATGTTTGAAGAGGATGAAGAGCGCACCCCTGCCAAGGACCCTGAGGGGGAGGGTAGGTTGCTAGGGCGGTGCTTACCAAAGTGCCAGGCTATTTTGCGGATCCAGGTGAGCAACAGGTGCAGGATCCGGAAATGGGGCTTATCAAGCGACGTTTGGAATCCAGTGAATGCCTCCTAGGCTACGAATTAAAAAGGGGATTTCTCTGTTTTTGCACAAGGAAAGACGCGCACTTAAAGATTTGCCTACCCAAGGTACTGGTATCGACTGTATTCTGATACTGTAATGATAGAGCATCTCGGCATCTACAGGATTAAGGAGTGTTTGAAATGACCTTCATTGTACGAGGATGTAAAGAAAATGGTGCGTCAGTGGCGGGAGTGTAAAGTTTCCAATCCTATTTCTGACGGATGTAGGAGGTTGCCACAATCCACTCATTCCAAGCACCCAACGGAGCTTTTGTTCATCGGCTATATAGGGCTACTAGCCTGCACCCAAGCATCTTTTTGGCAGTCAATGCCTTTCCCCAATTTGTGTGGCTTGCACCAAACGAAGGGGTGCAGAGGGTGTTAGCACTAAACCCCTCAGAAAAATATTTCCTGTGTTTTGGCCTTCCAAAATTCTCATAACTGACAATGTCCCAGCATTTGTTTTGTGGGAGTGCCGGAAATTCTGTTTTCACCATTGAATCAAACGCATCACCATGTCATCCTATTGTCTCCAGCCATCTTTTGCAGAAAGGTTTAACAGAAATCTTAAGGCTGCATTGATTATATACCTGCATGGTATACGCGACAAGCCCAGACTAAGTGTGATTGTTCCTTGCTGTGGGTCAATTTTGTGTTTAACACCGCAATCCATGAAGCTCATCAGGAAACTCTGGTGTCTCTCATGCTTGCTTATCCTTTGAATTCCACATTATCCAATCTGCAGTCGATCGTGGCCTTATTACCTGAGGATATCACTCTGATGTTGTTAGGGACTACTGGTGTAGGGCAAGACCAACGTCGAAAGGGCCCACAAAAGAGTAGTGTCGCAGCACAACCATGGCCGGCATCCCAGATACTTAAAAATGGGAGACTTAGTTTCTGTGAGGAACTCTCGAAGACAAAACGGTATAAGCAAGGCCTCGGCCAAGTTGGCACCACGTTTTGTGAGTCGTGGCGTGTCCTTGAGGTAAATAAAGTTTCTACATTAAGTCCTACATGGTTGCAGATGACAGACTGTGAAAAGAAAGCAACTGTAGTACATAACATAAGAAACCAAGAAAACCACAGATTTGGTAATAAGATATACATACTAATTGTGTGTTCAGATTTGTAATTACTTCCTCAAAAACTCTGATTTATGTGTGTACAAGTTGCCCACTGATGATGCTGAAACTTCAACGAACCATGTCTGTGTAATAGAAGAAAAGAAAAAAAATCGTGTTTTGCTCAAGTTGGTCCACCTCCAAAAACAAATTCAGTCTTTTGTGTAGTAGCAGGCTGAGAAAGCATAGGGCATCTAGGAAACAATATTTTGTAACATAAATTTGGCTCAAACTTTAGTGATTTTAGCTTCTCCATCGTCGATTGAGAAGACAGGTAGGTATGGGCAGTTAGGTTCAAATGGTTCAAATGGCTCTGAGCACTATGGGACTCAACTGCTGTGCTCATCAGTCCCCTAGAACTTAGAACTACTTAAACCTAACTAACCTAAGGACATCACACACAGCCATGCCCGAGGCAGGATTCGAACCTGCGACCGTAGCAGTCGCACGGTTCCGGACTGCGCGCCTAGAACCGCGAGACCACCGCGGCCGGCCGCAGTTAGGTGTATAGTGATATTTAACTTTGTGGCTAGTATAGCACGCGATAATCCGGCACTCGATAATCCGGCAGACTCTACAGTCCGGCACACATAAGAAGTCTTCACATATTTTTGGCATGGCACTTTTGGCAGCACAGTCGGACGTTTTCGACGAACATCCGATCTATTCGGCGCCTTGTCAGTAACAACCGTCTGCTCCACTGAGCGACTATATTCTCGTCACGATACGCCAATCGCATTGTTAGCTATCTACATACGTACTCCACAAGCCAACGTACCGTGCGTGGCAGAGGGTATCCTGTACCACTACAAGTCATTTCCTTTCCTGTTCCACTCGCAAATAGAGCGAGAGAAAATTGACTCTCTATATGCCTGCGTATAAACCAAGATTTTTCGTATCTTATCTTCGTGGTCCATAGGAGCAGTGTATATTGGTGAGAGTAGAATCGTTCTGCAGTCAGCTTAGAATGCCGTTCTCCAAAGTTTTTTTCAAATTTTTCCTTGAAAAGAAATTCGCCTTTTCTTCAGGAACTCCCATTTGAGTTAGATATCAGGAAAACAACTGGATTTTATGAAAGTAGATATTGGTTCAAATGGCTCTGAACACTATCGGACTTAACATCTGAGGGCATCAGTCCCCTAGAACTTAGAACTACTTAAACCTAACTAACCTAAGGACATCACACACATCCATGATCGAGGTAGGATTTGAACCTGCAACCGTAGCAGCAGCGCAGTTCCGGACTGAAGCGCCTAGAACCGCTCGGTCAGAAAGACCGGCAGTAGATATTGAATATGCTCTAATCAAAGATACCACTGCAAAATATTTCGTTACCAATGCACTAAAGAAAGAAACCAGATTCGAGGGGAACATCCCAGAAGCTATTGACTTTCACACCCTCAATTCCTGAAAACATAAATTAGAGCAACAAAATATCATTGCCACAAAATCTGATGAAGGCAACAGTATATTTACTGTTCAAATGTTTTACTTTTTACATTGCATTCCCACCACACTGTCAAAGATGTTACTTAATGTATGTTTCTACTTCAATGCAGAGCCGGCCGGGGTGGCCGAGCGGATCTAGGCGCTACAGTCTGGAACCGCGCGACCACTACGGTCGCAGGTTCGAATCCTACCTCGGGCATGGATGTGTGTGATGTCCTTAGGTTAGTTAGGTTTAAGTAGTTCTAAATTCTAGGGGACTGATCACCTCAGAAGTTAAGTCCCATAGTGCTCAGAACCATTTGAACTGTTTCAATGTAGACGTGAACTTCTCTTCCAACGTTGTTTACAAACTTTGTAACTTCTTTGGTGACAATACTCAGTAAATATCTGAAGGTGGTGTTGTAGGCCGAAAATCGGTTAACACAATAAAAGTAATACTGTAGAACAAAAGCGAATTAGTGCTTTTCATTTACTATAATGCTGTTCTACCAAGAACCGACGGAAGAGTCAGTTAACATCTCCATAATACTTGTGTGTATCTCGAACCTACCGGTAAAAAATTTAGCAGCCCGCTTCTCAATTGCTTCGATGTCTTCCTTTAATTCGACCTGGTATGGATCCGAAACACTCGATCCGTACTCAAGGACAGGATCATGAACCACACTTTCCCAAAATTCTCCCAATAAACCGAAGTCGACCATTTGCCTTCACTACCACACTCCTCACATCCTCTTCCCATTTCATATAGCTTTACAACATTAAGTTCAGATATATATATATATACAGGGTGAGTCACCTAACATTACCGCTGGATATATTTCGTAAACCACATCAAATACTGACGAATCGATTCCACAGACCGAACGTGAGGAGAGGGGCTAGTGTAATTGGTTAATACAAACCATAAAAAAAATCCACGGAAGTATGTTTTTTAACACAAACCTACGTTTTTTTAAATGGAACCCCGTTAGTTTTGTTAGCACCTCTGAACATATAAACAAATACGTAATTAGTGCCGTTTGTTGCATTGTAAAATGTTAATTACATCCGGAGATGTTGTAACCTAAAGTTGACGCTTGAGTACCACTCCTCCGCTGTTCGATCGTGTGTATCGGAGAGCACCGAATTACGTAGGGATCCAAAGGGAACGGTGATGGACCTTAGGTACAGAAGAGACTGGAACAGCACATTACGTCCACATGCTAACACCTTTTTATTGGTCTTTTTCACTGACGCACATGTACATTACCATGAGCGGTGAGGTACACGTACACACGTGGTTTCCGTTTTCAATTACGGAGTGGAATAGAGTGTGTCCCGACATGTCAGGCCAATAAATGTTCAATGTGGTGGCCATCATTTGCTGCACTCAATTGCAATCTCTGGCGTAATGAATGTCGTACACGCCGCAGTACATCTGGTGTAATGTCGCCGCAGGCTGCCACAATACGTTGTTTTATAACCTCTGGGGTTGTAGACACATCACGGTACACATTCTCCTTTAACGCACCCCACAGAAAGAAGTCCCTGCAGATGCTGCTCGCCGACCATGGCCCGTGTTTGTTACAACACGCAACTGAACGTCGGAGGTTTCAAGCGTCAACTTTAGGTTACAATATCTCCGGATGTAATTAACATTTTACAATGCAACAAACGGCACTGATTACGTATTTGTTTATATGTTCAGAAGTGCTAACAAAACTAACGGGGTTCCATTTAATAAAACGCAGGTTTGTGTTAAAAAACATACTTCCGTGCATTTTTTTATGGTTTGTATTAAACAATTACACTAGCCCCTCTCCTCACGTTCGGTCTGTGGAATCGGTTCGTCAGTATTTTATGTGGTTTACGAAATATATCCAGCGGTAACGTTAGGTGACTCACCCTGTATATATAAAGATGAAGGCTTTAAATAAACATACCAAAAGGACTTTCATTATGGGAGACTGAGCATAGCCAAAACGAGACGACAGGTTGCAGTTGTAACAGTGGCAGTCTGGCGCCAGAAAAGTTCACTGGGCAAACGTTAAAGGTTAGCAAGCACGCTCTTATGCAAAGGCACAGCAGGAAACGCACAGGCGGAATTGCATGACGTGAAAACAGCCCTGGGAAAGACACTACATGACAGCCGAATTCTAGTGAATCGTTCCAAAACTTGCTCACCTGGTATACTTAATGTAGACTTGCAGAAGACGGCTTCTAGCTTTAAGATGCCAATCACTGTAGTCCCTGGAATTGAAACCCCACTGCAGAATGTGCCCTTAAGGCCGCAACGGTCCACCTACCGCTAACGGTTGTCTCCATGCGCCGCGCGGTCGCGCGAACTAATCCTGTAACACGTTCTCCTCCAACTTCCGCCAAAACATGGCCTGCATGCCTGACAGACCAGCACAATGACGAAGACAGGATTGTGAGAAGGGCCAACACGATCCGGCACCACGTATCAGCCATGGCGCACCCGGAGCCACGTGCTTCCTGCGAACACCACCTCACTCCTTACCAGTTCGATTCCAAGAAACTCAGCCACTCGCGCGTACCCTCTGGCCAAAGATATGCCGCCTCGTAAAGCGGAAGCAACCTACCGACTTGCAGCGCGGCTGACATGAGTCATGTGATGTACGTCCAGTGTGCATGCTTTTGTACAAAAGCAGCCGAAATGAAAGTTAGGTTTTAAATGGATTAATATTTTATTTCTGGGATTAATTCAGACTTTGCTTAGTTTCATTTAAATCTGGTGTCGTAAATTCAGAATTTATTTTATAATTTACTTTCTGTAATCGTATTGCATGAGTCAGGAATTAACGCGAGTATTTAGCGTAGTGTTTCGTGCTGCTGTTCTGTGTCGATCGGATGACATCTTACTGAGAGGAACATGTGGAACTATGCTACCTAGTTTCGGCTAATATGAAGAATATTGTTCATTTTTTCGGTTCTTTTACCGTAATTGTAAGGCGACTGCAATTTGAAACATTTTAACGAAAGTTTGAGAATTTTAAGTTAATTAGTTTGGATGTTATGCGTGTGTGAAATTTCTGGTCGTTTTACAACTCTGCGTGGCGTGTTCTTGAACTTCACGGAGTATTATGGCGAGCACGTCTTTTAAAGATGACCACTGAACGACCTGATGTAGTAACTCGGGGATAGCTATGGCTCAGTGACTGTTTAGAACGCGGAATCTATTCAGGTCGGACTTGTAGAGTTCTGACTGCTTTTTGTGAAGACTTGTAATAAAACAATAAATTTGCAGCGATAGTAGTTTTGGGCAATAAATGCGTATGTGACAGCCTTTTAAAACTGGCTTCAGAGGCAATAAAGCCTTTAAGGTAATTGGTTAAAATGCTGAACGCCTATTATTTTCCTACGAACTTACAGATATTGCCTCCAAGCTTGAGTTATGCGGCCCTTGTTTGGTGTGTATTACTTGGCGTTTCTTCAGTGCTGCTTTTCATTGTCTGACCAGTGTACATCAACACAGAGTGGAGCGGGCGGAAATCAGCTAGCCTATCAGGGTAGGTGAGCTGAAGTTTCTGCTCTGAAATTCAAAACGCGGACTTTTAGACCCCAACAGTGATCTGAAGTATGTGTAGAGGCAAGAACACGCGCCGCCACATCTCGCTCACAGTTTCCTCTCTGTTCTCAGCACTAGTCTCTCTGTCTCGTTTACTCATATGCACAGCTCTTGCACTTGCAGCACAGACTTCTCACTATCAAGGATTTCTTCCTCGTTTGGATCACATCTCATTTGGACTGTTAGTCCCGCTAACATAGCTATGAAGTCCTGATGACTCATACTATCTCACACTTTCAGAACACAGAATCTGAGCATGTCATGTTTCCTACTTCCCCCATCTTCAGTGTTCTCCCATTGACAATGACGATTGGAGGAATCAACCAAATAATTAAGCTCCCTTAGAGTGCGTCGTTGAATCACACAACAACCACCACTCTCATAAATCAAATAACTGAGAAACAACAAGATGTACGCTTTCACTGAGATGCCTAAACCCGTGCTCATTAATGCAACAGAAACTAAGTAAGAAAGTAACTAGTCACGACTCCTGACCTTTCTCCACTTTGCTGCGGGCTTTCCCATTCTGCATCAGTTTGTAGTTGCCAATGCCCAGCAACTTTTAGACTATCGCCGAAGGCTGATCTCATCTCAAACAAAATCTACAAATGCAGTCAACACTCGGTCGTCTCATAATATCTAACTGCTCCGTTATTCTCAGCCTTCCTTAGCCTATATCCTCCATCGCACAGCTAACCAAGTGTTCTCTTCGCAGTCGATGGTGAAACGTCTGTGCCTCCCGCAGATCGAACAAATTACTGGTAATGATCGGTCGCATGGAGCTCGATGTCCTATCAGGTTACATTGCGTGGATCTAATTGGGTATAAGCCGCCATCTGTCTCCCTAGCATGCACTCTCAATTCCTTATGCATGTTGCCTGAAGCCTCTTTCATCAGCTTGTCCCCAAGTTCTATCTGACGAGACATCGTTACCATTTCACGACCTCTGTTCGTAGTTGATTTCGTCACCATAAGTTTCTTTTACCTCTAGCTATCCTGATTTAATCAGAAACAAATGAGAAAATATTCTTTGCTGTTCTGATATAGCAAGGGTCCTAATCAAACTACAATCAGACGTATCATGCACTAGAAACCCCTCTAAAAATTTCAACGCTGGTATCAACATCAAAGTGGAACAACAGCAACAGACACAAAATCAAAATAAATGCTTCGAGAGTAGTGCTTGATTGAAATTCAATGCACAAGCCACACAAATTTTAATTCATATCTGCAGCTTCCAGCATTATCGTAAACATAAATTTTATCATCCTGATTTTATGGTACTTGATACGAACATTGCAGAATGTCGTTACTCGTTATGTAGTACGCGAACATTTATCGATAAAATTTCCGAAACTCGAATGCACAGTATTCAGAGTTTTGATGGAACAGTTCTGTCTACACTGCAGACGATCCAGATTGAACTACTCCTGGCAGAGAAAGCTGATTAATACAAGATACCAACCGAGCTGGACGTGCCTTCTGGAAGCTGTACTGACGTGCTCCCGCTAGACCATGTGAGAAGCAGACGATCCTCTCTAACTCAGATGTTTTAACCAAAACAGAATAAAATGATGGCCGGCCGGGGTGGCCGAGTGGTTCTAGGTGCTTCAGTCTGGAATCGCGCGACGGCAACGGTTGCAGGTTCGAATCCTGCCTCGGGCATGGATGTGTGTGACGTCCTTAGGTTAGTTAGGTTTAAGTAGTTCTAAGTTCTAGGGGACTGATGACCATAGATATTAAGTCCCATAGTGCTCAGAGCCATTTGAACCATTTTTATTACAAACCCCATTGACAAAAAAAAGGAAAACGAATTCCTAGATAAAAAGTGGGTCAAAAAGAATAACATGCATAATAAGTGAAACAATTACACTTTATAGGTAATGAGCAATTTAAGCTAATACTTAATTCATCTGACAAAGAGACGAGGGAAAACGATTGCGATGCCGGCGCACTGATTGCTTTATCTTTGGAACAAGGCATAGAATGTCACATGCAACTACCATATCTAACTAAGGCGTAAAGAGCCCTGGAGGCCTAACCAAAACAACGGAATTGTAGAATCCAGCTTAGTTGAAATCTCGCGCCTACCGAACGATTGATAACTCTCATACCCGGTCGCCTGTACTGCTGATTCTCACCATGAAGTAAGCTGCAAGTTGGTGGGACGTGACTGGCTGTTTACAGATTGAAGGATGAAGGCTGCGTTCCTCCCAGAACTGTCGAATCAGAGCCCCTCAGTAGAGCCGAGTCCCCACTCTCAGCAGAGTAGAGTCCAAGTACCACGCCTGTCTTCTCTGAACTCTCGCACCAGAGCACCATCGGCGGAGCTCTCTCCTCCTTACTCTCTCCGAAGTTCACATAAAACTCGCTTCGTCAATGCCAAGACTCGGTTAATTCTGACCAGCCAAAATGTTCGTAACAAAACTGCTAAAACTCTCCTCGTAGGAAGAAAGATTATCAGTCAGCTAGTGGCTTGCATCTCTGGGAGCACATTTTCTAAAAGTTACTCGTAGAATCCCCATTATTCACCAACCCGCGATCCTCCCGTGACTGTACTTCTCAGAAAGTGACCTGTCACCTCTCAGAACAACCAGTGGAGTTCCACCCTGCGTTTTCTATGACGCGAGAGACGTTCGCACCACGCAGACAACACGTCCGAGTGGCGGAAACTCGGGGCTACAAAGAGACTCTAACACCAACTCAGTTCTTTCTTTTATTACGAGAGAGATGGAGATCCTTATCAGGGACTACCGTCCCACTCTCTTATTTTGCAGAAAGCTCCCCCTCGCGGCCAGAGCGAACAAATTCGATAGACCGGTGCTCTGACCGTATAGCGTTGGCTTGTAAAAATGGGCAATTTTCTGCACAGGACGAAGTTCATCGTCACGGTTCATTATACAGGCGTTTTAAGGTGGAGTCGAAGCACCCTCATACTGTGCTCCCAGTGTAGTTAGAGAAAGCGTCTGCATCCACCTACTTTTAACTTATCAGTGTGTTTGATTTTGTACCCGCATTTGAAATCGAAGTGAAACTGAAGAAATACTCTTCTCAACGTGAGAGTTAGGCAATGGAATATTACAAATACACTGTCTCACCAAAAATTGACCATGCCAAAAGAAATCAAGGGTAGTGCTATCTTACCAATCCAAAGGAATGAAGAAGTGCGCGTCTGGCATGATTTAATCCTGTATACAATCATGAAACAGGTTACTGAGTCCCACAAAGGATAATACTATTTTTCATGATCGCAGCACATTACAGAAGCGAAACCTGACTTCTGAAATGACTTCCGTGCCTATTTTAATCCTCTTTCGCTACTCGAGTCACCTGCAATCATTATAACGGCAACACTCATACCAGCGAAAGGTACCTGAAAAAAAATGCGGTGTGCAAGCGTCTTTCTACTGGGAATCTGATGAGCACTTCAGTTCTTTCCTTCTATAACATGCACCACAATGTCTCGAAATGAGGTCAGCTTCCGACTCTTTGAATTGGCATAAAAAAGAGATGGAATAAAGCCATTTAAGATGCTTCAAACGGCATAAGTTTTTTGTTTGATTGGCAAACGTAGTTGTCAAGGAGAACTGATGTAGCAGATAGCGACAGATTTTATATAATAACAAAATGTTGAGTAATTAATCCACAGTATTTAAACAGAGTGACTTAACAAAATGATTAATGTGAACAAATACGAACAATACAAAAATAAGTTAACTTTAGAATCTTAACGCCACCAAAAAAGCGCTTGAAGACCTTTGGAATCTCATTCGCCCACGGTTTGACAGAAACTATAAAAACTGCTCAGTGCTCGACTATTCTTGAACAAACATAGGCTTGCTTGGACGTGCCTCCATTCTGCGTAAGAATTAATTTCCCACACGTCTTAAATACCTAAGTTGACTACACGAAAACTGAGTGAAACGCTGCCTACAAATCATGGGACACGCGAAATCCGCTTTCACGAGCTCTTGTCTTATCCATAATATTTAGAGCAGGTATTTGCCACAGTATGTGAATACACCACGAGTACGAACATGGAACACATTACCCATGAATTCAGGACAAAGATCACTTGAATCCACGCAAAGAACTCGATAACAGCTCCAATTATAAACACGTGGTTCAACGTTATACAACATTAAACAAGATCAGATAACACTAGCAATGAAATTACGATGTATAGCATTAGTCACGGGTGGGGATGAAACCAAATTTAACTATTCATTCGGATGAAGGCCACGTGGTTCTCGGACGGAAAACCAGGCTTTGTAATTTGCATTTACTTTGAAAAGATAAATTACAAACAATAAACCGTATTAGAAAAGACTGCTAAATGCAAAAGATAAAAATAACTGCTTAAATAAAAATAAATTTGTGATACGCCGCGTTTTTAAGTCGGACTAACAAGTATAAAATAATTTGTCCTAGTCGCATACGGATTTCTAACTCCATACAATCCTGAAAATTTGTGATTATGAATTTTCAATAGCTGTGGAAATACTTGTACGATTTAAAACGAAAAACGCGTGGTGTATGCAGTAGACAATAGAAGGAGATTAACTACTCGTGTATCAGTTAGTAAGCAGTTTATTAGTAAGGAGGTGAACTAATCATACGTCAGTTATGTATTACATGTGCCCCACATTTTTCGTTTCAGATATTACAAGTATTTTCGTAGCTTTTAAAAACACACAATCAAAAATTTTGAGGACTACCTATATGGTGTTAGGATTTCGCAAAGGTCTAGAAGAAATTATTTTATACTTTTTACTCTTATTTAAAAATATTTAGAATGATGTAGAATGTACTTTTACACAAATAATTTTTTCTGCCTTTTAGCCTTGTGTGTGTGAGATTTTTCAATGGATTTTACATATATTGATTAGTTATTAGAAATAAAAGGGTTAAATTTCAGGTTTATTTCAGTGCATTTTCATCTGATGATATCTGAGATAGAATAGTCTTTTACCTGCCTACTAGTAATATATCAATCTGTTTAATTCTTATTTTCCTAAAAAATAATATAAAGGTGCAAGAAAAATCAATTTTATATGTTTTTATAAGATATTTATTTCTGTGCCAACGGCCTTGCCGCAGTGGTAACACCAGTTACCGCCAGATCACCGAAATTAAGCGCTGTCGAGCTGGGCTAGCACTTCGATGGGTTGACAAGTAGGGTGCACTGAGCCCTTGTGAGGCGAACTGAGGAGCTACTTGCTTGAGAAGTAACGACTCTGGCCTCATAAACAGATATACTGCCGGGAGAGTGGTGTGGCCTGTTCGTAGTTTAATATTTATTTTTGTGCTAGATTTTCACCCATGGTTGTGCTCTTGTATGTGTATGTCAGATGTGTCGCACTTTTTCCCCCGTGCCCCCTATCTCTGTCTGCCTCCACCTCCCCTATCTCTCTGGCTATCTGCTACTCCCCCCCCTCTCTGCCATCACCTCCCCACCCCTCTCTATGTCCATATCCTCGTCCCTCTCTATCAGGCTATCTGCTCCCCTCCTCTCTCTGTCCATCTCTTCCTACCTGCTGTCTCTGTCCATCTCCTCCTCCTCCTCCTGCTCTCTGTCCATCTCCTTCTCCATCCTGTCTCTGTCCATTTCCTCCTCTCCATCTCTCTCTGACCCATCACCTGCTCCTCCCACTCTCCCTGTCTGTCTCTCCCTCCCACCTCTCTCTGTTTACTCCTCCCCCTGTCTCTATACGAGGTGTGGCTAGAAAAAAAAAAACCGGACTAGTACTGGTGAAACAATAAAACGAATGCAATAAGGCTGGTGGCCGAGCGGTTCTGGCGCTACAGTCTGGAACCGCGCGACCGCTACGGTCGCAGGTTCGAATCCTGCCTCGGGCATGGATGTGTGTGTTGTCCTTAGGTTAGTTAGGTTTAAGTAGTTCTAAGTTCTAGGGGACTTATGACCTCAGCAGTTGAGTCCCATAGTGCTCAGAGCCATTTATTTGCAATAAGGCTGAAAGTCGCGTGGCCTGTCACGTGACTCTCGCTCCGCCTACTGCTTGATTTTCATCTGCCTCCTGCACTCAGTCTGCCCGTGGCGTCTGTTTTAAGTAGTTGACGTTTTGTCTGTGCGTCGGAAAATGTTGAGTGTACAGAAAGAACAGCGTGTTAACATCAAATTTTGTTTCAAACTAGGAAAATCTGCAAGTGAAACGTTTGTAATGTTACAACAAGTGTACGGCGATGATTGTTTATCGCGAACACAAGTGTTTGAGTGGTTTAAACGATTTAAAGATGGCCGCGAAGACACCAGTGATGACACTCGCACTGGCAGACCATTGTCAGCAAAAACTGATGCAAACATTGAAAAAATCGCTAAACTTGTTCGACACTTTCCTTGTCAACTCCTGTTAACTCAGACACTGCTCTGATTGTTAAACGGCGATCTTGTCGAACAAGTTTACCGATTTTTTCAATGTTTGCATCAGTGTTTGCTGACAATGGTCTGCCAGTGCGAGTGTCATCACTGGTGTCTTCGCGGCCATCTTTAAATCGTTTAAACCACTCAAACACTTGTGTTCGCGATAAACAATCATCGCCGTACACTTGTTGTAACATTACAAACGTTTCACTTGCAGATTTTCCTAGTTTGAAACAAAATTTGATGTTAACACGCTGTTCTTTCTGTACACTCAACATTTTCCGACGCACAGACAAAACGTCAACTACTTAAAACAGACGCCACGGGCAGACTGAGTGCAGGAGGCAGATGAAACTCGAGCAGTAGGCGGAGCGAGAGTCACGTGACAGGCCACGCGACTTTCAGCCTTATTGCGTTCGTTTTATTGTTTCACCAGTACTAGTCCGGTTTTTTTCTAGCCACACCTCGTACACCTCATCCTCTGCTATCTTGTTATCCATTTCCTCCTCCCCCTCTCTCTGCTGAGCTGTTCCCATTGGCATATATACCCCCTGAAACACATGTTAATATCTCCACACATCATATTGGTTGTTGAAGGCAGGCTAGATGTCAGGCGTTACCAAACTTTTCTTACCGACATCCCTACTGAACAAACCGGCGAGAAGGCAACTTAATATTGTACTGACATCCAGTTTTAAGCCTTGTTTAAAATTTCAAGTCTCAAGCTCATTGAGAAGTTTGTACAAAATCAATAGGAAAATTTGTATAGAAGAGGCATTAATACAAGTAACCAGCCTACTATAACTGTGGTAAAATAGACTGTAAACTCCTCCGTGGGGCGAGCTATACACCATCAGAGCGGTCTCATGAAACCAACGGGGGCTATGCATTCACTATGACCATCTTTAGTGCCCAGTGATCCACAAAGAAGAGCGCCTAAATGATTCAGCTTCCATTTGACTGGAAAGTGTTTCCTCCCTGCTCTTTGTTCAAAGCTCGATGGTCAGTGCTTGTCGAAGAGATTAACGGAAGCATCACACAGCACTTAGTATAGACAGTGTGCTACTCTGTGGATACCATTTCTGCAAGTTGGAATCTTTTTGGCCACAGAATTTCTATCTTACGCAGACATCTGGTTGCGGCGGACGTGTATGAAGCTAAACTTCGGGAGCTTTGACCCTTTTCTTACTCTATATGAGGCTCTTCGTTTATCCTTTGTCATAACAATGAAAAAACTTCACTGTATCAATGAAAACCATGTCATCTCCTCTGTTGGGCAACGGCCTTGCCACAGTGGATACACCGGTTCCCGTGAGATCACCGAAGTTAAGCGCTGTCGGGTGTGGCTGGCACTTGGATGGGTGACCATCCAGCCGCCATGTGCTGTTGCCATTTTTCGGGGTGCACTCAGCCTCGTGATGCCAATTGAGGAGCTACTCGACCGAATAGTAGCGTCTCCGGTCAAAGAAAACCATCATAACGACCGGGAGAGCGGTGTGCTGACCACACGCCCCTCCGATCTGCATCCTCAACTGAGAATGACACGGCGGTCGGATGGTCCCGATGGGCCACTTGTGGCCTGAAGACGGAGTGCAATCTCCTATTTTGGGACTCTTACGCTGGCCATTAAAATAGCAAGACGATGGATGCAGCACGGTCTGTGGAGACTGCAGTTTATCTTTCTGTGATATTGGAACCTGCATTGGTTGGGATCTCACGAGTGCCATACGAATATGGAATTGATGGTTTCAGGAGGGCCTTACTCAACGTCCCCTGCATGACCGCTCTGCCGTGTAGGGCCAAACAGAAATGTCACGTATCTTGAATTTGCAATTGGCTCATTTCGAGCGGAAGAAGTACCTACACAAACATCTGGAGCACCGAAGACTGTCGGTACGGCGACCATTGTTGCGGCTTTACCTTGCTGGCACAGCAGTAAAGGAGCGCGTCGACAGTGTGCGCCCACAGCCAATACTGTACACAGGAGTGGCGCCATATTGTCTTATCACACAAGTCATGATTCCGGTTACAGCATCGTGATGGAGGTATCTTCGTGTGTGTGGTTGGGGTGGTGAGGGGGTGTTCCGAGGAGAACGAATGTTGTGAGATTGCAATCATTATCAACATTTGGGCCCAGCACTTGGTATGATGGGATGGCACGTCATTGGATGTACAACACGATCACCGCTGGTTCGCATAGCCGGTAATTTGGCCATAAGGCGTTAGATTTGCCTGTCGCCTTTGTTACTGCAGAACTCCAGAGTAATTTTAGATTTAGTGTAGTACAGGAGGGTTAGCATTTCTGCATATGTTTTTAATACATTATTTTATGACATTTTAACATAGCAGCACAACATTTTAGCTGTATTCACTGATGGGTCTAAACAGGGGGACTCCGTCGGTTGCTCAATTGTTTCCCCTGATCTTGTCCTCAAGATCCGACTGCCTAAAGACCTTACCGTTTTCGATGGTGAATTATACGCGGGCACTGGAACAGATGAGACACGTTGCGAGTAATAAATTCCTTTTCTGTTTCGATTCCTACCCTTCACTCGCTACAACGCTTGTACCCTGCAGATAAAGTAGTCCAGAATATCCAGGACCGCCTTCTCCGACTACAAATGCTCTAGAAGGAGGTGTTCTTCTGCTTAATGCCTGTGCGCGTGGGTGTTACACGAACGAAAGGGCGGGTGTAGCAACCTAGGAGGTGTGTCGCGATCCTCAATTAGTTCAGTGTGCCATCCCCCTGCATGCTATCTCCTCACTTGTATGCCTCCCGTGAGACTCACATTCTCAACTGTCCACAATCTACATACGTAATGTATCTAATAGATATTTGCCCATCCACTCATTACTCGCGCACAGTAAGGAGACGAGTCCCGTAAGAGTTCGGGCAACCTGTGCGCATTCGCAAAGATGAAGGTCAACGGTCGGGTAGCCTTTAACTATTTATGAAGATAGGAACTGCTCTCGAAAGAAGAGATACCATTGATGACCGTGCAGCTTCTCTAGAATAAATGATAATTAATTGAAACCCTCAGCTGCCGACAGGTGTTGTTGATATACCTCGATGGGGACAGGTGAAAATTTGTGCCCCTACCGGGACTCGAACGCGGGATCTCCTGCTTATATGGCAGACGCTCTATCCATTTGAGCCAGCGAGGACACAGATCAATACCGCCCGCTCTAACGGGAATCGTCACCTTAGTGTGCACGAGAAATGAGTGGATGGGCAAATATCTATTAGGTACATTACATATGTAGATTGTGGACAGTTGGGAATGTTGGTCTCATTGGAGGCGTGCAAGGGATAAGTCCCCGCAGTCGCGCTATTCATCTGTCTTCGGTGGCTGAGATGGACGCCGGCACGGTAGCTCAGCGTGTTCGGTCAGAGGGCTGCATGCTCTCTGTAATAGAAAAACTGAGTCAAGGAATTAACGATCAACTTGTGACGTACGCCCAGACCAAACGCAACGAACCATATCGAACAAAATGGAAGGAAAAAAAGAAGAAAAAGATGGATAGAGCGTCTGCCATGTAAGCAGGAGACCCCGGGTTTGAGTCCCGGTCGGGGCACACATTTTCAGCTGTCCCCATCGAGGTATATCAACAACACCTGTCGGCAGTTGAGGGTTTCAATTAATTATCATTTATTCCAGAAAAGCTGCACGGTCATCAATGGTATCTGTTGTTTCGAGAGCAGTTACTGTCTTCATATATTATTTTGGGTCGGTTTTTGCGCGCGCCTTGGCGGGATGCCGGTCTCGTCATGGCCTCGATACGGCCCTACTCATAACAAGTAAAATTCGTTATTTGCTATCCTTTCTGGTGTTGCAATTTTGATGGGCCACAGTATAGTAGTACGCGCGTTTCGTTTTCTTTCCAATAGCAAGTACAAATCTAAATCTGTCCATGTTCCGATGTGCAGAAAAGAAATTT